>NC_140605.1:30369134-30549134 GCF_057381915.1 Diplotaxodon limnothrissa
TCGGTCTTTTCCGTGGTGGTGGAGAGGTTAGAATGGTGACATTGATTCTGTGGACAGGGAATATGTGTAATTTATTGATTTTAGTGATTGACTGCAGCATGGGCACACGGCCATCTGTGGGAACCAGAATTACTTATTTCAGTCAATGATATCCAAATCAATTTATAACTTTAATGTAATGTGTTTTTTCTGGGTTTTTGATTGATTCTGTCTCTCGCCATTAAAATAAAACTTCCATAAAAATTAGAGATTGTTCATTTCTTTGGAAGTCAGCTTATAAATTCAGCAGGAGCTCAAATAATTATTTCCCCTACCGTTATTAAATGTCACATATATAAATGTCTAAATATGATTCTCATTTTCCAGCAGAATGTGTTAGCCCTTTTGCAGCTGGAAAAGAGCATCATCCCTGAGGTTAGGTCACCGCAGGGATGATGCCTAGAAGGTGTTTTGGGGTGGCATTTGCTCAGAGTGTCTGCTAACATAGCAGTGAGCAACAGTCTAAATATACAAGTGCAGATTATATCAGGTATCAGTGAGATCTTACTACTGAGAAATGCCCTGAAACTGAGTGACTCAGGATGTATGTCAGGATGTGATGGTATGAGCTGTCAACACTGTTATTGTTGTGCATGCAAGCTCCAGCAAATAATAACTGAACCTTGTCATCTAAGTTATGATTCCAGACAAAAAAAACAAAAAAAATGACAATTTGTGTTTGTGAAAGAATAATTAAATATTTAATTTGGTATTTCATTAAAATAAATAGAATATAAATGCTTGTTTTGTGTGCCGTATAGTTGAGGTCTCCAAGCCTGCTTTGCAATTTCAGTAAAAGTAATAAAGTCGCTTGAATGAAAACCAGATCTATAACAGCTGTAGTGTTTGTCTTTATGATTTTTAAATCTTTAAGAGCATATATGATTCCACACACAAGAAAGCCTTGAAACTCTTCCCATAGGTGAGCTTGCAATCCCCTCAATTTACTAAGCTTTTAATAACCAAGGCTGAAGACATGACATGCTTACAAAGGCATACCTTGAGCCTCAATAAAAGTTTTAAAAGCCGTCTTCCCCAGCGTGATGAAAAGTGGTTTTGTTGACCTTGGTAGCAAAAACGACTCCCCCCCCCTTATGAAACAAAACAATCCCCAAAAGACAAAGAAACAAACAAACACCCAGACAGAGGAATTAAAAAAAACAAAAAGACCAGGAAGCTGGAAGGTGCGCTCGGTCTGCAGAGCCAATCCCTCAGATTAAGAAAAAAAAAGGTAATGCATGCTGGAGTTCTGCAAGTTAAGTAGTGGGAGGACACACTTGCTTCACAGCAGCTAATGATTTCACAGTACTTAAAGCTGTGAATTATGTCTGTTACCTAAAGTGCAATATGTCTGTGTCAAAGCTGCACGAAATATCTAATTGTGGTTTTAAGTACACAGGGATGGATGGAAGAGTGCAGAGTTTGATTTGATCAATTTCAAGGTCTTCAGTAAATATGACAAATATGGGAAGGACGTGGAAATCATTAGTGCTTCCAGAATGGTGGCCGCAGTTATAGTTCTCTAAAATCCACATTTTTTGAAACCTCAACATGTCACATTGGTTTATTGGAGCCAGAAGTGACTACGTTTGGATGAGAGCATAAAAGGCTGAGTTGTCACCAGAGATGGGGAGTAACGCGTTACTGTAACAGCAAAAAAACCCCTAAACTTCTGAGCAAGCAATTTAGCACACTGCCACGGGAATGTGAAATTCACAGAGAAACCCCGGATCCTCCCACTGACATGACCGCTGCTGCACCGGGCAAACCTCCACCTGCTCCACTCCTGCTAAACAGGTGAAGATAGATTTAAGAGCAACAGGACTTAGTGCTGCTGAATTTTTTGATTTTATTTATTTTCTGCTGTTTTACTTGCATCTATTTGAAAGAGTGAGTGTAAACACACTCTAATTATTTTATTTTATATGCTCGAATATGCAGACAATCGGTTTAAATGTGAAACAAACTTCTTTAAGTCAAAGACAGTTGCATGATAATTAATTTTTGCTTGATGCAATGTGCATAAAGTTAAAAGATTAAAAACTAATAAAACAAGTTTTAAAGAGAGACTTTTTCATTAGATTCAATTTTATATGATGGATTATGCAGAAAAAATAGAATTGGACTGAAAGGTCTATTGCTTTTTTTTTTTAAGTAATAGGATTACTTTTTTGGAGAAGTAATCAGTTACTAATTAACTTGATCAACACTGGTTATCACTATACTTTAGAATGCTTGGCTAGCAAGCTGCAACCATTAAATACATGTATGTAACACATACATGTATTTAATGGATGTGGCTACTTCATCAATAGCCACAACCATCCACTAGACAGGTCTATACTCTAAATCATGTCTTGTAATAATAAAAATGGTAATAACAAAAATGTGTGTTAGTCTCTTTTCTCATGTGCGTTGTGTATAGTTGTGTATCCATTTGTATCATTAGTTAGATTCTGTTCACCTGTCTTGATTTCACCGGTTGTTTCCCTGCTTCCTTACTGCCTCATTTGTGTACTTTAGCCCTCAGTTTTCCCCAGTTTTTTGTCATGTCCTCCCTCGTGCTATATGCTCCCTCTATATGCTCCCTTGTTGTGTGGTTTCCCTTTGTCTCTAAGTTTTTGCTTTTCTGGCTCCAGCTCTGCCTGGTTTTGTATTGTGTTACTTTGAAAGAGAATTCCAGATTAAAGCTGCTCTTTTGAGTTTATATCCTGTCTCACGAGTCCTGCATTTGGGCCCAACACACCCACACCTGTTCTGTGACAAGAACGATGATTCAAAACACACTGCCAGAGCAGTCAAAGCATACTCGGATAGAAAAACACACAATGGAACCCCATCAGTCATGGAGTAGCCTCCCCAGAGCCTGGACCTCAACAACATCGAAGTAGTTTGGGATAATCTTGACAGAGAATGGAACAAAAGGCAGCAAAGATCCACAGATAAGCTTTGAATGTCCTTCAAGAAGACTACTTAAAGAAATTACAAGAAAGCTTTCTTAACATAGTTCACAGTGTGTTAGAATAAACGTAGCTTCGTAAAATCGTACAGCAAAATAGCAAAACACAAACAAGGTGTCGCTCGAGACATTTGCACAGTGCTCTACAGATGCAAATTAATCCTCGTGAACTTTTTATCACTAATGGTATGATCACTGTTTATCAATATAAACTAAAATATTTTATCATTTTGACGGTGCAGACATTTGGGAAATGTCAGGAAAGAAAACAGGAAATCACGTATCCGTTAGTTCTTCTGCATTTTCATATTTGTCTTTTACTGTTGTGGGATAATTACACCAATGTGCTTTGAACTGGTCAGTCCACAAATCTTGCAGCACTTTGATCTGTCTTATACCACTTCATGAGAACTGGCTACCAAACATGATCTACTAATAAGAAAACGGTTGTTTTTTTTCCAAAAGGAGCTAGTTGAGAGTAGCGGAAACATTAAAAAGCACCAGACACACAACTTCCATTAACTTGCATTGTATATTGCACAAAAGGAGTTATAATTGAAGGGAATAAAAATGTTCTCTCGGGTCCATTTCAGGTTGTGATGTTTTACTGTCATCTCTCCAGAGGAGACGAGGAACAGCAAAGCCACATCAATAGTCTCACCAGTTACATAATGAGTTGTGGCGCTCGCCTATTATGTAAAATGCAACATGTCTTGTCTCAGCATTGTATTTCTAGTCTATAGAGGCAGCTGTCAGTGTGAAGTTATTATCTCCGCCTCTCCTGTGATGGATTTCTCCCTGTATGGTTGCTGAACCTCTTTGAAAATTGTCTAGAAAGAAGCCCGTGTCTTTGATTCGGAAGGACTGACACCAAAATCTGACATTTGCCGTTCATGGTTTATATAGTTAAAGATATTTCTGCTGTCAGGTTTCATTCTAGCCACTCTGGAAATATCTTGACATGAGATCATAGTGTCTATGACTGGTCTGTTATCCACAGCAAGAAAATAACAAAGCCATTACAAAACACAAAAACTGGGCCACAAATATAGCTGCAACACCAGCTACAGAAATTCACATTTCCCCCCCTTTTCCTCCCATCAATCTATCTGTAAAATATAAAGAAAATAGCTGTAATTAAACCAAAGTCAAAGTATTTAAGTGCTGCATTAGTGCACTGCGGATATCATACATTTTTCTTCGGCAGTGGGATTCCTCCTTAGAGGTCTGGTGTGAATTCTGGTACTCTGGCACCCCCAGTGCAGAACTGAACCTTTATTACAGGTTAGATAAGGCATAAATGGCTGGTATAGTCACAGCGGGGCTGCAGATTGATTTCACTTTGAGTCAACTCTGCACTCCACGCTGAACCAAATTACCACTGAGCTAAATTTACTCGACTGCTGAAACGCCAGTCGTGCCACATCAGAAAAATAATAAGTTAGACAAAGAAGTCCTGTTATTGCCAGAGGTGCACTTGTACTCTTTGTCTGTGCATCAAGTGCGTAATTTTGCTAAATTAGATTTCCAGCAGAGAATCGGATGACAAAATGGCATAAATGTGCGCTGTACATTTTTCCATATATTAGCATTATATCATACCATAGCCTGTAAGTATGGCCGGACCATTTGAAAGCTGCATCCAGACTGTTAATGCAGGAAGTGAAACTGTAGACATCCTCACTATGGAGATTGTTTATTAGTCTGAAGTGCACGTCATTAAACTCATTACTTAAAGCTGAAATCTGAAAACACATGTATGTGCAAAGATATTTTGAGAGACTGTGCTGCCATATTTCTCCTGACTGACTGTAAATTCTGAAAAAAATAGTAAAAACACACATGAATAATATCATTTCCTGCTTACCTACAGCTCTCAGTCACAAAATATGTAGCTTTATTTTTCCTAGAGGTAACGATGACAGTTTTTTGTCCAATTTTACTCAAAAACAGCAAATAGTGTACTTACCTGGCATTAAGTACTTATGTGTGACTGACTCAGTAATAAATAAATAAATAGAGGGGATGTGTTATTTAACCCCAAGAACATGATTTACTGACGTTTAATGCTGCAACAATCCATCACCATCACCATCATGGTGAAAAATAGGAAGTAATTCTTACGATCACTTCATGTGTTGTATAAAACAATTTGCTGGCAGTGAAAAAGAAGAATATTACAAAACTGTTGCAGTTTGTTAAAAAAGGCTGAGGAGTTAGTTCATCATCAACAATATGATGCTATTTAAAGTGGACGTGCTCTGTTCATTTCCAGCTCCGTATTTGTATTCTTGGACTAAAGTAGCTTTTCATGAGTCATGCTTCAAAATAATTCTTATTTATTTCATCTTGAGCCTTCCTGCAGCCCCTTATTTCATCCTCGGTCTGATTTAACCTTCTCCCTCTCACCCAGCTTTCTTCTGAGTGCAGGCAAAAGATTTGAGCAACCAATCGGTGGAGCTTGTGTGCTCACAGCCAGAGCTGTGTGCCCAACATGACCATGTTGGGGAAACTGGCTCTCGGTGAAATTATACAAATCCAAAACTGAGCAGCCGGAAGGCCTCACAGGGATTATTTACACTGATGATTTGAAACTTTGGCAATGATTTATTTGAGCATCATTGCTATATACAGTCATGTGAACAAGACAGTTTCCACAGGACTCTATGCAAGCCTGCAAAAAAGCACACCCTTCCTGCTTCCCTGGGAATTAAGAGCGTAAATAGAGCCACTGATCAAATGCACCTGATCAGGTGATCATGAGTAAGCATGAGCACCTCTATAAAATAAAAATGTTGGCAGGTTGCTGCTCTGAAGCATTCAGGTGTGTGTTAACAAGGTGCCATAATCTTTTCAGCAGCGGATGTTCTAACAAATTCACCCCACGGTCAGACCATGTAGAGCTACACCTAAGCCCTCAGTTAGCATGTTAAATGTTAAAGTTCACGACGGTCTGTTAGAAAAAGCCTGAATAAGTGTGGCTTGTATGAAGAAAGCCTCTTCTTTCTAAAAAGAACATGGCAGCATGGCTAAAGATTTGAAAAACTGCAAGAATAATGCACTTGTATTATGCCAACTGTGAAGCATGGTGGTGGTGTGGCGACGATTTGGGCTTGTTCCTCAGCCATGGGACTCCAGACCTCAACCTGATTGAAAACCTGTGGAAGGTTATATATAAATGCATGAGCTGCAGTAACATTATAAAGCAAAGTGGGCCAAAGTTCGTCCACAACAACATTAGAGACTGATAAAGTCATACAGTAAACAATTACTTGATGTTATTGCTAAGTGTGGTTCTAGAAGGTACTGAATCGTGGGTATGCTCATTTTTCCACAGGACTCTCGGGTAAAGCTTTCTGTTATTTAAGTGAAAAGCAGATTAATTTTCTTGCTTTGTCACATTTTCCATGTCTGGGGTGCGTCAGATGTGTATTAATAGTACTTCATGCTATTTTTATTATAAACACATAATAGATTTCAATCACCAAAAGGTGAGATACAGCAAGTTAACACATATTGCCCCGCACTGTATGGTGGACGATTATAGAAGCTGCTGACAGCTGCAGAGAGGCCACTGCTCACCAGAGCCCAGACGCCTCGGGCACTCAGTCTCATAGACGCAAATGGATTCAGTGTGGCAGCACCTCCGAGAGTGGGCTGCGTTTTCTCCTTAAAAATGTATTTATGCTTTGTAAGAGGTTCCTTTGAATCTGTTATGAGAATCTGGAGAAGGTGCAAATGGGATGACGATAAACACGACCCGTCGTTTTATTATTGTGGCATCACTTGATGTGACAAATGTTTGTGCTGTGTGAATCAGATCAATGTAAACACAGTTTATTTGTAATAAAAGTCCTTCAGAGATGTTAAAGCTGATCCTAAAATGAAACGCATATGAGGACAATTTAAGCTTTGGATGCATAAGAGCTCATAAACTCCAGCTAATCAACCATTTGAATCGGCATACTTTGATACACACTTTTCTCTCTATATAGATTTTTATACATTTTTCACACCTACACCTAAAAGAAAACCCAGAACCAGACACAACTGACTCATATTTGATCAGCAGTAGCAGCTGAAAATATTTGGTATGACTCAGATATATAAAGATCCATTTAGTGTGGAGCGTATTCCGCTGTATCGTGCATTCGTTTGCTTCCAACGATCCGAAGTCAGCATCCATATCCCAAGGTCCAAAACCCCACTTACTGCTCTCTAACGACCTGCGTCTCACCTGAGTTCAAAGGGCTTTGATCTCAGCTGCCCAAGTGAAGTGAACTAAAGGAGTAAACACTCCAGACTTTGAGTAAACACCTCCAAGTATGGATTTTAATGGATGGGAGCCGCTGGATGAGACGAAACACACTACAGTAGGTTTCTATACCCACCTCTGCAGAAGCTTCTTGCTGCTGCGGGAGATGCACACAGCTGAGGGCAGGGTGAAAAGCACTGATATAGAACCTTCAAGTATAAGCTGGACTCTCTATCAGGGACACACGGGCAGACGCGCACTAGGAGACGATGCATCATTAAAATACAAAAACCGCAAAGAAAAGAGCAGTCGCTTTAAATTAACCTAGTCTTTTGTCTCCACATCCTTGCCCTTGAATGGATCTGTTACCCGTAAGATAAAAAGAGGTTTGAATTTTAAATCGGCATAAACAAATAATAACTTCCAAAAAAGTGCGTAACACCATTACTTTCACATGCTGTATAAATCAGGTCCCCCTGTGAGATATTAGGCACCCAATGAGCCAAAATCCTTCAAGGTCAGAGCGTCCCTTCATATATGAAGCTACTGAGGCTGAATTCTTGACATAACTCACGCTGACACGGAGCACACATCGTGCCAAAAGCATGTAAGATGATGAAAAAATTCCCACTCGTGTTAACAATGGAAAGCAAAGTAAAGACGACACTGCCATTTGTGTATTGCATTTTCTTTAGTACTTTACATATAACGGGAAAATACAAGGGTTTGCTTTCAAGAGAATACAGGAAATTTAACAGTGCTCTGTACATTACAATATTATAGTCAGTGTGGTGGTTACTTGGCACAGCCAACCGAGCCGTGCACGTTGTGCACATTTCACCATGGGCGGGGGTGAGGGTGGGGATACAATTCAAAATCTTCATTTACATGTTATAAGCAGTCTAAGTTTCTATTAGCAGCTTGAAGAAGATACAAAATGAGCAATATCTACACTTTGCCAAAGCAGGAAGGGACTGGAGGATGTAAAAATCATAATAAAAATAACGTATTAAATACTGTGTGAGTACGTCAGCGAGGAGGGGAAGAAACGTGTGAAAACCGAAGCTGCTATTAGACACTTAATCTGTAAAGTCACCAGATCAGACTAACCAGGTTAACACTAATCACAAAAGAACCAGGCTTAGTTAGGAATTCTACATTCATCCTGAGAGACCGTCATTTGAAGTCAAAACTCAAACTGATTTTTCTCTCTAGTTCACAGGAAAACATGTTGATGTCGTAGCTGAAGGAGGTCGGGCTTGGACCGTCGTCTCGTTTGTAGCCGATAACACAGATTTAAAAATTATTAAAACCAGAATTGGTCATTATTCTTTTCAACCACATGGAACACAGAGAGGGCATGCAGCAAATCAAACCCTTAAAGTCCCAATCCAGGATTTATGTAGATCAGCTGTGGGTCTATATACAAGTAATATATGGAAAAGTACAGTTTAGTGATGAGAAATAATCTCACGCCCACTTTCAGACAAGAATTAAAGGGACAGTTCACCCTACACTAAACCTCTGGGTTGTAGTGATATTTAATCATGTCATTTTTTTGGGATTTTCCCAGTTTTATAGAAAAAAAAAAAAGCTCTCATCACATAGATCATGACCTGATTACACAAAGCGATCCACAAACCTTGTGGTGAGCACTTACATGTACAGCAGGAACTATTTTCTCTTCACCCAACTACACCCTCCAACCATAACACAGTGCAGGAGAAAGCATCAATCTACCCATGACACGATGCACACCCTAGTGACAGAGTGACATCATGTAAACAACATAAATAGCGTCAAGCCTTCATTTACAGCTGAGCTGCAATGTTAACAAGCTGCACGCTTCGTTTTTAGTGTTTGCAGACAGTAGAAAGAAAACAGTTTAAAGAAGAAATCGCTCCAAGCGAGGTTTGTAGAGGTTTTTTCAAGGAACTGGTTCAGGATTTCTGAAACAGACATTGCTGTTGAGGTTTTAACAACCTTGAGCGTCTCAAGACAAGAGCCATCTGGTTTCATTATATTCAAGAGAAGGAGAACAATGCTCCTGCTGATACCTCTATACCTGGAAATACCACATACCATATATTTTAAAATATGTCTTTGTATTTATTTTGCGGTGAACTGGCCCCTTGAAAGGATTAATCCAGCTGCTGGTAGGTAGTCACATTGAGTGTTGAAACATGTGGTTTTCCAATGGGAAATAAAGTAACAGCTTTTGTATTTGCTACGAGTGACCGTGTCTTCAGATTGTCAATCAGTGAAATTTTTAAAGTACAGATAAAGTATGTCTTTAATTCTATATTTTCATCTGAAGAAGCTGGTATTGCATAACAGCTGCCACAGTGAGAGGAATTCTGGATTGGGTCTTTACCCAGACCCTTTCCAGGGTCTTAAAGGCGGTAAAATGGCAACAAAATACATTTTGAGTGACAAATAGAGTCACAAAAAGAAGCATGTCACATTTGTTTGCTTATTTGCAGGATCCAAATTAGACAGTTAACACAAAAGAAAACTCCAAGCCCTTAGATGCACACTACAGAAGTTAAGCAGAGTTACATGGAAAGCCATTTTTCAAATCTGCTTGTCTCATTAGTCCTGAAAAGAACTTATTTTATGTGAGATCAGAGCTGGAATAACATCAACCTTTAAAGTCGTCTCTAGTTATTCTCTCTAAGTACTATAAAGCAGACAAGCTAACAGGGCAAGTGTAATTAAAAATACTATCAGCCCTGCTCCTGGTTACTATGCATCTTTCTGCCTGGCGACGTTTTCAGTCTTCAGATATTTTACGCTTAACTCTCCAGAGCTTTCATTTTTTCTGCTTGAGCTTACCTGAAAGCCACGTCAGTAAACATTTAAAAGACAGCAATTAACACTTCTGCACAACAACACTTAGGCTGTGTTGATTTCAACCGCTTTGATTTGTCAGTAAAGCCTGAGGTACATTTACATGATCTCACACCCGCACCCATATCATCCTCACAGCTGGAGTAACAGAAGCACATTTAGCATTTTCCCCGCAAAAGCTACTACGCTCTGGCACCGTTCATATTTGAAGTAAATTTGTGACCTCTACACACAAGTTCACCGGAATAGAGAATCGAAACAGGGCCCACATAAAGGTGTGTCTGAAAACAGTGTGACAGCATGAGATGGTCATGACTTAAATGATGGAAGAGAATCAATGATTTATTCCGTAACCTTCTTTAAGGATGGATGGCGTTTCCTGCAGAGTTTAGAGGATCTTGTGCTCAGTGAGAATGTTTCCATTAGAAGTTATTCTTTTTATTATTTTTCCAAAAGGCTGGAGGGCCAGCCAAACTTGGGGAAGGGAAGTAAATCATCAAAAGATTGGAATCTATTACAAGTCTGATGCATAGCAAGTCCCCTCGTTCAACAGTCAGATGTGATACCATTTAATAAAAATCTACAGTTCTGTTGTAACATTACCGAGGGGAACCTTCAGCCCACCACAAGACTATAAAATATTCAAGACTTCAACCAGCTTCCACTCGTATACCTTGGAGTAAGCAGCTTGTCGAATGTTCGAGCTGGAACTGGCTCCAGCTCGATGCAATATATACATATACTAGAGAGGAATGTCTGCATGTATGTAAGCCTGGCCTGGCCTGGCCTGGAATGGCATGGCATGCGTGTAATGCATGATAACATATTCAGTTTAGTTATGTGTATGAATGATTATATAATTACAATATAAACATTTACAAATTTGGAAAAAAAGTTGCTGATTGTGCCTCACGATCCCCTTCCATGCAAAGACTGTTAGAGATCCTCGCAATGCACAAGCTCTTTGTATTTATTCCTCATGCTGGAGAGCAGTCGTAGTATTTTACATAGTAGCTCTTACTACACTGGCTCTAGCCGTCGTGAGAAAACAGGGTGTCCGCGCTGATATACGAGTGAACTGTGACCATTTTTTTTATTATAAGGCATTAAGATTTGTTCAGGACCATGAGGACTAGTAGTAGTAGGGCACTGCTTTTGACTACCTATGAAATGTAGAAAAATGTAAGGAATGAACATGAGTGTGCCGCACCAACAACAACTATGAAGAACGTTTTACCGTTAAAAGAACGCTTTTCCTACTTTGGCGAAAAACAAAAAAACAAAAGAAAAAATATGATTTTTTTTAAAACATAGCTTTCATGAGAGTCTTTGACAGTTATTTACTCATCAAAGGCCTCTTTGTTTGGAATAGGTACAGTACTGCAGAGTCCCACCGAGCCACGACCGGTACCATACACCTGTCCGTATCAGGCTTTCATTGAAATCAGATCCTGAAAATAAGAGAGCCGCAGCAGCTCTCTCGTCGCCCATGGCTCGGCTTCCCAGTGAAACAGGTTTGCAAAAGCCAAGATTTACAGATTTCTCTAGCAATCGAGATCCTCTGGTCAGGTCTTTGGCTTCCTCGCGTCCTCCTCTGTGTGAGCGTGTATGAGATTACAGCACTGTGCAAACTAAAAGAAACTAACCAAAACAACAGTTGACCTTTTAGTCTGTGAAAAAATTATCTTTCACTTAGGTGTAAAAGAGAAAAATAGAAAGGAACGTTCTTCTTAGAAAGCCGAGAGTGGGGCTCGACGCTGCACCTCGTATCTCAGGCTATTTCTTTTATTCTGCGCATGTAATCGTGCAGTTCCTCTGGGTCTTGAAAGCCCATATCCTGGCAAACCCACTGAATGTCCTCTTCATCTGCTATCGGGATGGAGTTATAGGGCAGCTCCTCTGTGGGAAGGGTGGTAAAAGTGGTGAACTTGACTCGCTTGCGCTTAGAGGTGGGTGAACTGGCATCCTCGCCGTTCTCCTTTGTAGAGCCCCCAGAGCTGCCGTCGCCCCTTCCGTGTACCTGGCTTTGAACGCTAGTCTGGGAACTGCCACTGCTGTGGTGGTCCCCGTGGCAACAAGTCTGTACGCCCTCCAGAGGGTTAGTGGGACTTTCCACTTGCTGTGGTGACAGATCACACTGGGCCCTCAGCGGCTGGCCGTTTCCCAGGAACACCCAGTGGTGGGAGTGATCCATGTTGGCCTGACCCTCAGGTGGGATCCGCTTATGGCGGTATTTAAGCACAAAGACAATGCAGTTGATGAGAAAGACTAAAATGGCCAGGCAGAAGACTCCCAGTAAAGCGTACATGCCAATCTCAAGGTCAGTCATGTTGCGAGGCGAATGCACAAAGTCTTCCTCCTCCTCTTCTTCACCCTCAGTCGGTTCCTCTTGGATACTCATAGTAGGTAAATTGGTGTAATCAATGGGAACACTGGCAGGCTGCTCGTTAGATGTCTCATAAATTCGTCCACTAATGTTCGGATCGACGATTGGACGCCTGGTGACGGGTGCCAGCTCAATCTCCCCCTCCGTGGTCGCCTCTTCCTCAGAGTCCTCCTCGGGGCCAAAGCGGACCTTGACATAAACTGCAGCAGATGCGATGACGCTTTTGCGTTTGGTCTTCTGGCAGGCCTCACAGATGGTCATCTCCACACGCACCATCTCGCCAGATCCTTCTCCTTCTGCCACCACCACAGGCCAGCGTTGCTGAGGCTCCTGGGTTACTGACACAACTTTGTCATCCAATGTGGAGGCATTGAGGTTGTAGTCTTTGGGATCAAAGTAAGTCAGAGTGGCGGCTGTGTTGTCACTAAAAAGCATCCAGACAGACAAGCTGGCCTCCTGTCAGAGAAAAACAGAGAAATGCATTTTAAATTTCTAGAAATTAACTTTTTCTTGTTTCAGTATCAAAATGTCACTTCTGAAAATGCATCAAATGCCCTGATCACAAAAAAAAAAAAATCTGAAATCAAGATTTTTTTTTCCATTGAGAATGTAATTTGACTTGTGGTTCATGAGAAAAACAAAGAAAAGTTATTCTAATTATTTCAACGCGATGAATATGTCAGGAGAAAGTAAGTGAAGAACATAAAAAACTGCACCAAAATCAATAAACAAGCTGCACTTACTTTACATATTAAGAAACAGCTATGGTTATTCTTACACGTACTGTGTTTTTCCTTCTTTTGGGTAATATCTATACACACTAAGCAATGATGGATGCTTATATTAAATACACCCCAAGTTCAAATGTTGAGGTCAGTTTATGTCCCCACTTGTAGCCATTCGACAGATTTCAGACTGCTCTAAACACAAATTTTCAACTCCTGCATCTGTACGATGCAGTAAAGAACAGTTATCCCTAATATGGTCATATTAGTCATCAACTGTCAGCACAGTACCCCACTCAGCCAATCAGAAGACAGCATCCTTAATGGGAGACGAGCTAAAACTGTGGAAGCACATTTCTGCCCAGCAGAGACAAGTCAAACTTTTATTATCTCAAAATGTCCCTCAAAATATAAATGTACTTATTTATATATTTAGCAGTGGAAACAAGCTTCTCTATATAACAGCTTGTTACAGGCAGTGGACGGATTGGGGAGCTGCACCAACACCCAGTGTGAAATAAACAAGGTTTATTTTGAAAATTAGAGTCCGACACAAAACAAAACAAAACGTTGGGAATGAACGTAATAGATCCACTGAAAAAACAAAGCAAAAAGATTTTTGTAAATCTCAAGCAGAAATAAATGTAAGATAATGATGATGCTATGTGTTAGTTTTACCAAATACAGAAAATCCATTTATTTTGTGTGAAGTACTTGCATTTGTTAAATACTATTATGAGTAATAGCAGGATGACCCTTTATTTATGGGTTAATAACAACGCTTATCAAGATGAGAGACGACTGAAGCAAAGGTATAATTTTGATAAAACAATAACCCATTCTGTAGATGTTTATTCCTCACCAAAGAATATTTAAACAGTTCGGTTCCTGTTATTTCACGGCATTGATCGTGATTTGAATGCCTGTTCCCAACTGAGCCTTTGAAGTCCTGGACTTGCTCTAATTCCTAATTCCTAGTGAGCATCCGCAGTGCCCCTTGCTCAGTACAAGCCTCGACATGCACACAAAACGGCCTGCCTCTGATGTGCACACAAGCGAACCACTTGCGAGCACAGAGGAGGAAGGGGTGGCAGAGAAATGACTGTGTTGTCCTGAAGGCTATAACGCAGGTTCGTTTGGCAGCACAGACAGATGAGGCGCAAACAGCAGTGGTGTTTTTGGTTCGAAAGAATGGAGGGAATCAAGTAGGGAAATATCAACCCTATGTTTGGTCCAAGCCTCTAACAGATTGGTTTAGGGTCCTTTAATGTGCTATTCGGGTGTCATTCTACCTGTCGACATTTTCATTAACATTATTCACCTTTAAAAATTCATCATGCAGTCCTAAGTGGCTCAGACATAAACATAAACTGTGTAAACTAATATTTGTGTAATATATGCCTCCTATTCTACTTTAGGAAACTCTAAGAACCAAAAGCAAAAGCAGTCTGACAGCAAAGTACACTATTGGGGTGATACTGTGGAGTCTTTAAGGTAAGATGGGGCCTGATTATTCAAGACAGGATTTTGAGACAAAATTTGAGACAGGATGTTGCTAATCCAAAGAGATATTGTGTAAATGAAAGTCCTACATATTTGTATCATTTCCTTTCTGAAGGACATATTATGGTAAAAAATGACTCTTCACATAGCTACTGGATGACACGATAATGCTATCAAGACAAAGTATTGGGCTAGACACCATCTTTATAAGATGGTCAAGTACAATAACCTAGCGGCCCCCAACCCGGACCTGGTCAACCCCCGGGGGGACCACTAGAGTTGAAGCTCCAGTGTGAAATTTATGGTTTTCAGGGTTTTTATCATTAACTCCATTTCCCTGGGTCTTTTCCCGCGTTGTAGTTGTGCGTCTTATTTTGAAAGAGATGCTTACACGTTACCATAGTGACCAGAGAGCATTAAGGGGCAGAGAGGAGGATGTTACTCTCAATTTTGTTGACTCATTTCAGGACAATGCTGCTAATAAAATTACACAATTACACAGTGAATTCGTGTTTATTATTATATTTACAAAATAACAGTTTTTGTCTTGGTCGTATCATTTTATTTTGTTGTATTTATCCGCGACACCTTAAAGGCCGGTCCGTGAAAATATTGTCTGATATTAAACCGGTCCGTGGCGCAAAAAAAGGTTGGGGACCGCTGCGATAACCTCAGTTTTGTCTGAATTTAGAAGCAGGAAATTAGAGGTCATCCAAGTCTTTATGTCTTTAAGACATGCCTGTAGTTTAACTAGCTTATTTGTATCATCTGGCTTCATGAATAAATAAAGCTGGGTATCACCTGCAATATGCAATGCAGTACTATTAGCGTTTTCTAATAGTATTGCCTAAGCGATGCAATTATAATGTAAAAAGTATTGGTCTCAGCACAGAACCCTGTGGAACTCCATGACTAACTTTGATGTTAGTCATGGAGATTTCCCATTTACATGAACAAACTGAAGTCTATTAGATACAAACAATTCAAACCGGTGCAGTTTATTTATTATTCATTTAAAACCAAAGTTATGTTCTAATCTCTGTAGTAAAATATTGTGGTCAACGCTGCACTGAGATCTAGCAAAACGATCATAGAGATGAGTCCACAGTCAGAGGTCATAAGAAGATCATTCATAACTTTCACTGGTGCCGTTTCTGTGCTGTGCTGCACTCTAAACCCTGACTGAAACTCCTCAAATAAACCATTCCTCTGCAGATGATCACCCAGCTGTTTTAGAATTACTTTTTTCATGAATTTCTGAGATGAAAGTAAGTGAGCAGCTTGCCATGTTTTATTTGAAAAAACACTCCACTGTCAAAAATTCATGTCCTCTGTTCAACCTCAGTTCTCCTTTGCATGGATTCCTTTGCCCTTGATTGTAACAGCTAGGAGAATAACTACACTCATCACTTTAGTGGAGAAAGAATTTTAACGGTGTTTCTGTGTTTTCTCAGAACTGACATGTGGGTATAGCAATAGTAAGCAAAACTCTTTCATCTGAACAACACGATATGAATTAAAGCTACCAATATGGATGATAGTAAAGTAACTTTCTCAAGTTTTTATTTTGTGGCATCTAGAAATATATATATATGGATGTAAACGCAACATGAACAGCTTGGATTATAAAATATGCATAAGCAGTGCAAATATTATTCCGTGACATTTGCATCAATTTAAGGTTGCAGAAGTGCGATGTGTACTTTTTCGCTACGCAGCAACAACAGCAACAGGAGTGGTTTACAAAGATCCCTTAAACGCTGAAGCCTTTCAGTTCAAAGAGGATTGAACTTTGTCATGTGGAACAGAATAATGCAAAGAGACCTTGATTGTCCAACTCGCTCCATACATAGTTTATGTGTTTCATTCATTTCTGGAGTAATAGAGGACATTTAGTAAGTTTTCCTGTGAAACGGAATCAAATGGCTTGAAATAGCTCCAGTAGTCCTCTGAGAGCTTTGCCGGCAGAGGAATTGGCTGCCTTTTATGGCCCGGCCTTGGAGAGCACTTAGGACAATACATTACAATAATTAAATTTCAAGGTGGCCAAGAAGCGGAAAGCAAGAAGAATTGGAATTTAATGCTCGCTTCTCTCTCACTGATGCCTGATGTGGTTGTCGTTGCGTTTTTAGCAACTTGCAGGCCAGAGAAAGGGCAAAGCGGGAAAACGAGTCAGACGCACACATACACACATTTCTCCCGAGGTGAAGCAGGGCTGCCAATTAATTCTTAGCTTAGAATTGCAGAGACTCTTGCTCCCGTGTGAAGAAACAGTGGCAAAGACTTTCCCCCTCTTACACAGACATCTTCGTGCTTTTCACTTGAGCAATAAAACCCATTTTGGGAAATGTATTTGGACGTATCAGAAGTGTTTTGCCAGGCTTGGCTAATATGCAGTTTTGTAATATATAATGGGACCAAAGATACTTATTAGTTCTCTGCAGCTGCCCTCACATGGTGCCCTTGCTAACAATGCTGGGTTCAGTTTAAAAAAATCTAGCATAGAAATGGTTTTGTTGTCTATGTTGCGTGTTAAACCTGCATCAAACTGGCGACATTTTGTTCAAAAATCAAACTAGTACCTCCTGACTGATGTCCACTCATTGGACATTTTATAAAGTGCACCTCAGTTGTACTGGATTAGACTCCTGTTTTTTAAATTCTTCATGGTGTAGATGATCCACATTGACATGATAGCACCACACAGTTGCTGTAGTTGTTTGCTGCACATCCATGATGTGACTCTCCTATTCCACCATATCCCGAAGATGCTTGACTGACAGCGTTTGATTGAGATCTGGTGACTGTGGAGGCTATTTGTATGGAAGCTCGTTTCTGCCATAAAAACAAAACAAAACAAAAAAAAATTATCCATAACTCAATATTTTGAGTTATTTTCTCAAAGTTTTGACTTATTAACTCAAAATTTTGAGAAAAATTTCGAGTTAGCGCTGCCAATCAGTAATCTACGTGAATTACGTCATTTCCTTGTTACCCGGAAGCTGAAGCCCTCAGCTACAAATGCTATAGCTAAGCTACCAGTATTACGGCCAGTCATGAATGCACAAATTGCTGAGTATTTTCAGCGTGGCTTCACAACTGATGAAATCCTTTTGTTATTAGCTGAATCACATGGCGTTACTATCGCCAATTTGTTGCGATCCAGTTTTGAGTGCGCGTTCCTCTGCGCCATATCCTTCTGGGTAACAAGAAAATTATGTCATTCACGTAGATTACTAATTGGCAGAGCTAACTCAAAATTTTGAGTCACTGTTCTCAAAATTTCGAGTTAATAAGTCGAAATTTCGAGAAAATAACTTGAAAGTTCAAGTTATGGATACTTTTTTTTGGGGGCGGAAGCAGGCTTCCATATGTTTGAATACAGTGAATTCACTGAAATGTCCAAGAAATTAGTTTGAGATGATGTGAACTTTGTGACATGGCTGGTGACAGCCATCAGAAGACGGACAGATTGTGGTCATAAAGACATGAACATGGTCGGCAACAATATTTAGAAAGGCTGTGCTGTTTAAAAGATGCTAGATTGGCACTAAAGGGTCCAAAGTGTGGCAAGAAAATATGCCCGAGAGCATTATGCCAACATCACCAGCCTGAACTGTTGATACAAGGCAGAACAGATCCATGGTTTCGTGTTGCCTATGCCAAATTCTGACCCTGCCATCTGAAAGTCGCAGATGGCAGGGTCTGAAAGTTGAGTTTTATCAGACCAGGAAATGCTTTTCTAATCGTCTGTTGTCCAATTTTGTTGAGTCTTGTGAATCGTAGCCTCAGTTTCCTGCTCTTAGCTGACAGGAGTGGCACCTGGTGTAGTTTTCTGCTGCTGTACCCCGGCTTCAAGGTTCAAAGCGTTGTGCATTCAGAGATGCTCTTTAGAATACCTCGGTTGTAACTACTAGCTATTTAAATTACTGTTGCATTCCTATCAGCTTGAAGCAGTCTCGCTATTCTCCTCTGAGCTTTGGTGAAAATGAAAGTATTGTCACCCAGAGAACTGCTGTTCACTGAATATTTTCTCTTTTTTAGACCATTCTCTGCAAACACCAGAGACGGTTGGGTGGAAAATCCCAACAGATAAACAGCCCTTAAATCACCTTTCTTCCCTTTTCTGATGCTCGGTTTGAACTTCAGCAGGTTATGTTGTGCATGTCTTCATGTCTAAATGCAGTAAGTTGATGATATTTACAAGTAAACTTAATATCACCAGACTGGATACATAAATAAGGAAAATGGTAAGAGCTAGGTGTTAGTCAGTAGCACATAATCCAGGCTCCTACTGAGCTACTGAATTAAGCTGTTGGTAATGGGAATACTCAAATGGTTTTGGTATTATATTCAGACCTTAAATAAGAGTGTGTACTATCTTGTTTTTTCCGATGAGTTAATATGTACCTAAAATACAGATTTTAAAATTGAGCACAGTCCTGTTGCCATGCCAGTTTAATTGGACTGCATGTGGACATGCTGACTTGTACAAGTGTGTTGGTATTTTGTTTGTTTTTGTAAGCTCTGAATTAGAAATGATCCAGGAAATTGTGTATACCACAAGACCAACAACACCAAACATCTGCAGCGAGGGTCATTTTTCAGCCAGCCTCCAATTAGGATGAATTTTTCAGTGAAATGGAAAAGACTTGGCATTGTTTACTTCAGCATCACTGTGGCATTTCTTCTTTTTTTTGTGGGGGATTTTTTATTTTTTTTAAATCACAGCTTAAAGTTGTTATAGGATTTGGGGATTTGTAGATAACTGTTAATTAGTGTTACATAACATACAAAAGAAGGTAGAAGAATTTCACTCGGCAGGAGTGAAACACCTTTTTAGATTAGCTTCTAATAAATTAACCACAATAAACCAGCAGTAGAGCAAAACTCTAACAACCCTAGAAATGCACTTGAGAAGTCGAGTTCGGTGACTCAAATTAGTAGAGGTGACACCGAGCACACCTTTCTCTCAAAGCAGCGTAAGTCTCAGACACAACTGCAGACCTTGATACAATTTAAAGAAGTGAAACCTCTGTAAAGCCGTAGAACTAGATGAAGAGTTGAAGTAAAGTTGGGAATTTTACTGTGAACTCTGGGAATTCCTTCCCCTTTGAGAATCTGCCGTTTTTGGCTCATCTGAGGTTGCGGCTTGATTTTAAACCTAACAGTAAAGCAGTTTAAAAATGCACAATGACTCTGCACTGTGTGATAACTCGTGTCTGTACCTGTTTGGGAGCAGCGAGTGTCTGGATTCCTGTTGCCTTGGCCACCATGGTGTGGCTGTTGCCGGGGCTGGGCTGCAGTGACAGGGTCAGGCCTGAAATGGCGTGAACACGCAGCTCTGTGATGGAAACCTTGTCATCTGTGACCGAGAATGCCGCCTCTCCTAATACTGCATCCACTGCCAGAGGAGACTCCACCTGCAGAGAAAAAGATGTGTTTTTATTGCATCCCCACATGACACAGGGACATCGTTTAAGTCCAGAATAGACAACAGCTTTATTGTCTCTCTGAAGCTCATAAAGCCCATGACAAGCCACTTTTGGATTAAAGTGCTTTGTGCTGTTGTTTGTTCCAGTGCATCTACTTTCTTCTGTGTCAATGCCTCGCTGTCTATCACAGTGAGAAAACAAACCTAAAAAAAAGGCACACTCGAGACAGAATCTATCATCAACCAGACACAAGGTACAATTCGAAGACGCAACCGCACGCTATCAAAGTCACTGTTAGCAGAAAACACTTCTGCCCATCTAAGTGTCATCAAATGAAATGCCAAAACCATTTAAAGATTCTGTCCTGCCTCTGCGGGTAATCCTGTGCTTTTGACGGTGCCTCTGCACCCAGTAGTTTAAGCACTTTTAAAATATCATCATTTCACTTTGCAATTGCAACCAGAGGTCACGAGGGACGGGAACAAAGTAAAGAGCCATTCAGTGAAGCAGTGGCCTTGTCCTTAGAGTCAGACGGGGAAATCTTTTCCTCTCAAGCATTTTATAACTCCAGCCAGAGTCAAAAGGCATGTGAAGCTAGACCTGAGATGAGTTTGGTGCTCCGACGAGCTTTTCCAATCACCATCAAGTGCAACCTTGAAACAGCAAGTCAGCTATGCCCATCGATACAAATGTCATGCTGCTAAAACAAAAGTCAAAGCTCAAAGTTTGGCTCATTTGTAGGTTAAAGTGAGACACACATTAAAAAATGTGTTACCACGCAACACTTTTTGGTTGTTGTTCTTTTTTAATGTGCAAAATTGTACCTTTCTTGCTAAAACCTGTCATTATTTTCCATTTTTATAACAGGATTATTTCATATTCACCAAATAAAATGCAAAAAAAAAAAAAATCTTTTTACAGAATTCACTGATTTATTAGGTGATAAAAGAACAATGACTGTAATTTGCTAACAGAACAAAGCAATAACTTTAAGACTTCATATTTAGATAAATGCCTATTTTTTTTAACATTTATAAACATTATAATCCCAGAAGGCTTCTAATAGAAAGACACTCTTGTTCGTAATCACAGGTAATCAGCTGGGGATATTTCAGGGTGATATCGCTTAATTAAAAATGCTGCCCTGTAGTGCACGACATTAATCTGGATTCAAATAAATCCATCAAATTATTATTATTTGATATAAATAAAATGGCTCTTCACTGTTTGGTCGCCTTTGGCTCACATCGAAGTGCTGCATAATTTGGAGCAATAATTTGTTATGTAATTTGTCATATGAAGGCTTGAGCCAAGTCATCAGAGGAAGCAGATGCATCTGCAGGTGTCTGGTTTTATTAATTTGGGTTCGATTCTTTATGAGCTCTGTTGAGCTTAAAAGGAAAACTCCCATAATAGAATTAAAAAGGTATTTGTTAGCTGTTCCAAACTATTATTGCTATTTATTATCTTAAATAAACGCTATTCACATTCCCCAACTTCATGTTATCACCTCCAATGACACCTTCACTTTTATTTTCTTAGTCAGGGCACTGTTACAACGTAGCAGGCCGGGCTAATTAGATGTGATGTCAAACTTTGCGTCGCCTTAATACAGTAATGATACAGTGTTCTTTGCTAATGTCCTTTTAACCTACGGAGGTTAATGGCTGGCATCAGTTACATGCTGCTCCGAGAGCTGCTCTGCGTTTGAATGTGCTTCCCATACACACACAGTTTTCCCTCTATGGCGCATTCATATCACAGTAAAGTATTATAAAGTTACTAAAGTACTGTTGAATATTTTATAAAGAAACGAAAGTAATCTTTCATACCGGTAAATGCATACGGGCTAAAAATACGAGGGGGGGAAAAATCTTCTACGCAGCTATTAAATTAAATTAATGCGCCAGAAAAGAGAGTTATGGTTTGCTGGGCACCCAGAAACATGCACACATGCAGCCACAAATACACCAATGTGCAGAACCCTAAGGCGTGATAGTAGATGGAGGAATTAAAAGAAAAGAAGAAGAAAAAACTTTTTTTTCTGGAGGAAAACTCAGTTGCATGATGGATCACTCTCTTTTTGGGAACAACAACAAAAACATTTGCATTTAGCTCGACTTGTCAAACTTTTCATTTCCACTTTTCATTTCTTCTTCCTTCGGTTTAAGAGGAGAGTAAATACAGGTGAAGGCCTGAAGTTGTTTGATGAATGCCGACAGAGCTGAAGGATGCGTCCTGAGCGAAAAGAAGTCACTTTCTGCGTAAAAACATGTCTAATCATAAATCCTGCTGAGGTCAGACAGAGTGCGACTCTGCCAGGGAAATCTGTTTACTTATAATTGATTTTCTGCTATTTCACGTTCCAGTCAGCTGTGGCTGATATTTTCAATGGCCAATTATAGTGACTAAAAAGAAACGCTAACACTGCTTAAAATCAATATTGGCAACTATGCTCCCAAAACCCCCCCACAATTCAAATAGATCACACTGTACATCGATTGTTTAAAATAAAGAATTGTAATGGCAAAAAAGGTAATCTCGTTCACGGTTATGATCCATGCTGGAAATGTATATTATGTAGCCATTTATTCCTCAGCTGTCATTTACTCAGCTTAAGAAAAATAAATCACTTGGAGCTATAAATCAGCTGCTGAAGCTTGGTATGAAGACTTGAACCTCCCACGGTTTAAGCTATTTTTGTTGCTTTATCTGGCACACATACACCCTGACAATCTCATAAACCCCTTTTTCTGCATTCTATACTGCCTACAGATTCTTTACCATCAATCTAATTGAGCTATCAAATCTTTTAACTTTTCAACTAAATCAAAAACACAGGAATATATATGAAATATGAAATAATAAAGGGAAAAAACCCACACTCAAACAGACAGGATCATAATTTTGCACATAAGTCACAATAAACAAAACAAAAAGTGAAATAAGATAAAATAAAATAAATGAAACCCCAAAGAATAAATATGAGCACAGAAAGAGCTGATTCATCGTTTTTCTTATGAGCATGTTTAAACTGTGGACATCTGCTCATGACTAGACTACTAGCACTTGTTCTTATGTATGATTACTGTCACAGTGCCCGCTGAGAATTCTTGCATATGTGATAATGAGATTTATGGAGCAGGCTCTTTGACTGGGGGCCAGAGAGGCACTGGTGAGAGCTGATTTATTGGTATAGTTAGTAACAGTGATCTACTCGAGGATGCATATCTAAGACACTGTCTATGGCACGATTACTCCTTTTTACTGTACATGAATCCTCCATTCTCCATCATTGCATTATGACACCGGTGCATAATCACCAGGAGGTAATGTACAGATCACAGATTTTTGGAAAATAAATAAATATGTCGGAGTGGATGGGAAAGACGGGGATTTCTGAAGCCCTTGAGCCAAACTTGGACTTGTGGATGGATGTTTTTCCGAAGGTAATGAGGATCCCATATATATCATTTATAGTCAACTTCGGACCGCAGGAACTTCTCCGTAGTTCTAGTAGCTGTGGGAGGTAGAATATTCCCTTTTCCTGCACTGCAGGGGCTTGGTACCATTACAACTCATTTATTAGGATATTTTTTTTAACCTTCTATTATAGAGCAGGCATTCTACCCCGAACCAAGACAATGAGAACTTTTGATTGGCTCAGATGTATTCAATTCAGTCTCATTTATATAAATTTGTAAGTGAAAAGCTAAACGATCAGCTAAATGACATCCTATGAGGAAGCTCTAGGTGATAGCTGTAAGGAAGATCTCCCTTTTGACAGGAAGAGACCTCTATCAGACACAGGCTAACTTTGGGGTGCAGGTGGTTGAAGGTTTAGGGGAAAGAGAAGGGAAAAGAAGAGCACAGAGACCACAAAACAACAAACAGGACAAAACACAAGCTGCATGAGAGTTAACGTTAATCTCGGGAAGTTAATAACATGCAGAAAGAAAGAAAAGAAAAGAAACAGCATCAGGTGTGGAAAGAGCGGGGTAAAGAAGTGCTCAGTGCATCATCTTAAGTCCCCAAGCAACCTGAGCCTACAGCAGCATAGCAAAGGCTTACGGGTCATCCTGATCCAGCCCTGACTATACTTTTAAACCTTTAGTAGAGTGGGTATAGGAAGCCTTGTAGCTGGAGAATTGAAGGCTCAACCTCTATTGTACTTTTAGAAAGTCTAGGAGCCACAAATAAGCCTGCGCTTCCACAGCCAGATGACGGCAACACCTGCAAATAACGTCCAGGCGTGTTCATCACTACATAACGAGCGACACACACGCCGTTCTTCTCGTTTCATTAGATTGTTTATATTCTTTGTCAAGTATTGTGTGTCAAAAACTTTCCCCATCTAGGGAAATTAGTTCAAGCTATAAAGGATGTGGTGGGTGGCAGACGCACGTTACTCACAGTATGTGTTTCTATATAAAAAATAAATAAAAGTATATTTAAGTTTAAGTAGGTTTACAGTCTTACCGCTGATCAAAAACATCATAAACCCAGAGATTTTAGTTCTCCAGCATCAAATACGCCCTGATTTGTATTCTGTTGACGTCTGTTGTGTTCAGTTACGGCACACGGAGAGGATTCTGCTCTTAACTTTATTATGTGCAAAAATGAAACGCACTTGTTGTTTGAGAGCGGTTTAGTCAACAACATCTAAGTGTTTGTATTTAGTTATGAATGAATTTTTATCGTCTGAAGCTGAAAATAGCTCAATTGCAGGAGAGGATGGTTTTTGGTACTCAAGTTAATTGAATCTGTCAGCTTTAAATCTATAAATAATTGGCATAAACACGAGCAGCAGATTCTTCCGTCTAGTCTTTTAAAAAATTATATTGCCAGAATCCCAAGTGTCCCAGGAAAAAGACGTCTGTAATGTGTCTCAAAATAATTATCCAGAATGTCAAATGAGAAAAACTGAGGACTTCTCTAGTCAGGTTTATTATTTATTCCAGGGACAATGATGCAATCTGGTGATTTCAAAATAATGAGGGTGAGAACAGCTGAGAACTTTTGGTACTTCTGGAGGAAAATGAAGCTTCTGCTTTTGACACATTAAAAATGAAAACCCAGGAGAAAGATTTGTCCCTGGCTGTTAGCCGTTTCTGATGTTTGTCATGTATTCCTGAGTGCATTTGCTTATCAAGTGCAGCAAACCGTCTCTCGTTCTCGTTCAGATTGGCTCATTTTCCTTTACCGCAGTTACTGATTTCCCATGTTTCCAACGCTGGCTGTGGAAAAGCCCCACAGAAGGCTCTGCTACATGTTACATTCGATGTGTGTGTAAACACAGAAAGAGCGCTGCTGATTGTGAAAACAAGGAGGGAAAAAAAGCTTGTTTACTGGTAGTGAAGTTCACTAGTTTGGTTTGTTGTCGTGATGACATTTTCTAATTATCACCAGAAGCACATCGAGGAGGCATGAATAGAAATCATGATCCCCCGCCAATCAACAGCTGAACGAGGGAACATGTAACACATTTTATTTTTTATGTATCAAATTTTATACAGAGTAGCAAAAAAGTCTTTACCCATTTGACATACTGGTAACATTTACATGTTTCAGATCATCAGATTTTAATATTAGACAAATGTAACCCGAGTTAATAGAAAATGCAGTTTTTAAAATGCTAATTTCATTTCTTAAGGAAAACAAGCTATTTAATATAAGAAAGTAACTGCCCTCTACACCTAATAACTGGTTGTGCCAACCTTGGCAGCAAGAACAGCAATGAAACATTTAAACTGCAATCACTCGTCTCTGCAGAATTTCTTTAATTCAGCCACATTGGAGGGTTTTGAAGAATGAACAGCCTGTTTGAGGTCACGCCAACACTTTTCAATCTGATTTAAGTCCAGACTTTGACTACGCTACTCTAAAACCTTCATTTTGTTTTGGTGAAACATTCAGAGCTGGACTTGTTTGTGTGTTTCGGATCATTGTCCTGCTCCATAATTCAAGTAAGCTTGAGCTTCAGGATATGAACTGATGGCTGGAAATTCTCATTCAGGATCTTTTGATAGAAAGCAGAATTCATGGTAATTAAGCCAAAAATCAGAATCAGTGTTTATTCTTCCAAAAAGTTCAGCTTTTGTCTTGTCAGTCTTTTTGGACAAATGTCAGTCAAGCCTTTCTATTTGTTCACCTGGAAACTCTTCCATGGATGCCAGAACCTTGATCGAGGAAAGATAGGATGTTTCAAAAAATTTGGTCAACCACAATTAATTCATAATTCAACGAAACGGGTAATTACCTGCCAGGAGGTTTGGATAGCTTTCTTTCTTCTTTGTTTCTCCCCCCCCTTTTTTTTTTTTACCTTATATGATGAAATCATCACTCCAAACTGTGGTTTTTCTTTCCTTGGATTATCTTTGACTAATATTAACATTTGTTCTACAGTTTAAAACATGTAAAGAAATCGGGAAGGGAGGAAATGCTTTTTCATGACCCTGTACATGTAGTTCTTGGTGACCATTGAAATAAACATTCATTTTTGCCATTCATTAACACTACAGTGAGACTATAGAACACAGTTTCAGGCCGACCGCCTATAAAATGACTGCGAGGGTGTGCAGCGAACTTGTGAGCTGGTCTTTGAAAAGGTTGCTTTGAAGACAGGAACCAGGTGTGGGAACACTGCACAATGCAACTTTGGTGCATCACGACAGCAATAAAATGGCAGTGAGATAGACTTTGTCTGCTATCAGTTTAAGGACTGACTAAGGTCGACTTACATGCAATCTGTTTGTGATCACAAATCTGTGACCATCTGCATACACTGAAAACTCACCTTAATTACTTACGGTGCTGTTGCGGCCCTATTTTTACTCCAGCATAAGCGAGCCATTGAAGGCTTAAAATAACTGCCTGATTTGTGGCAAGGACTTGGCAGCACTAAACTAAAAAAAAAAAATAAAAGCCAAAAATTGCAGCCTAAAAGGCACAGCAGTAACAACTTTAACCGTAATTTATTCAGTTGTTTTAACCTGATGATAGGATTAAAGGAAGAGTTGGGACTATGTTTACTGGTTTTAAAATTTTCCATAACTCAAGCGTGAGTTCCTGACTCCAGACTAAGATAACAGAACAACCAACCTCCCCCTAAACCCAAGGCTAAAAATATTTCCGATCTCCCAGTGATTTGTCAGAACACATTTGGCAGAATATGAACTGGATTCAGTGTGGCGATAACCTGAGTCGCTAGTGTAGCTCAGGGGTGGGTAAGATCTTTTTTTTTCCCTTCAGAAGGTCATACTGACTTAAAGTAAGTGAAGGGAACACAGTGGACCAGTGAATTGAAACATGACTCACACTGAGCTGAGCTGTGCTAAACTGGCAAACAATTTGCTTTACAATAGACAATCCGCAAGTCCTGAAGGCCTTCGATGATAACTTTGTTTAAAAATGTCGACTTTTTATGATCTGTAACAGGTTATAGTTGATGAGCCCCAAGACGTTAAACACCCTGTGTTGGAATCTTTTTAAATAGCGCTGTAGACCCACTGAGGTTGCTCGTGCACATATAAACTCAATATACACATAACTGTAAAGCTCCTTTTCCACCCCTCTCTGTAATAGTCGTGACTTTAAGCACCCACCATCAAGCCAAGGCAGGCAGCAATCATTTTAAATACTCTACATATGGTATGTCCTTGCCATTGTGATCAATTCTTTATATGCTTCCACAACAGAGTGAATATTTTATCCACAATTTGCATCTCCTGCCGTGGTTCATATAAAATCTAACCGATCAGGAACAAAAAAAAAAAAAGAGCCTGAGAAACTGCAGAAAATGCCAATCCTTTTCACCTCGAGAATACTTTCTCCCTTGCTGACAGTGGGCGATAATTATTGTATGAAAAGCCAGAACCTCCCACCAGAAAGTAAACAGAGCTATTTTGACTATATTTAACAAGCAGGGACAAGCATTGATTCATAGCTGCGCCGAGAAATGAATGATGATGTCTTTCATCTGCGTTTTTCTCTGCCATAGAGGACAGGTCAGCTGTGGTTATGCAGCTCATTCTGGCCCAGCTCCCAGCTGGATTTGTCATCGGTGCTGCAGGCAGGGGAAGTGAAGCAGGAAAGCAGTCACACTTTACATGTTCTTAAACTGGAAGCTGCTCTGTCGATCTGCGAGGCTTTACACTGTTTCGCTGATGCTTAGAGCAAACAGAAGATCAATGGTGAGCCCAAGCAGCAAAATGACGCTGACCAAAAAAAGCCCCCCCATACTAGTGCATATTACTTGCATCCCACCATCTTGTCCTTAATACACCTCTGCACTTTTCTCCTCAAATCGTGTGCTCAATAAATCATACTTTGGGATGTAGGATGCTACATAATATCCAGTGGGATATTTATTCATGCTAGGTGTAGTTTTTATGGGTATCCCAGTGTCAGCTGCAGCACAGACACATCTGAAAACAAGTCACCTTTCAGGCAATAAAGCATCCTCCCACCCCTCCAGAAAACTACACATCAGTCTGGAGAGAAAAGGGACCTTGAGAAAGGATTATCAATAGACTTTTTTTTTGTGAAGTGAAAGCTAAATCCTGTTTCATCAAAGGTTTCGATGCAGGGGTCTGCAAGGCAATTTAAACCTCCTGGACTTCCATTATCCCTTATTACCCCAGAAGAAACCCTCGCTGGCTGAAAGTCAGAGTTGCACTGTAGAAGTACGTCTGAATCATGCAGGCTGAGCTGCAGTAGGAGCATGCCGCTACCACTAATTGAGACACTATATGCACACAGTATGCATAAAAATAATTTCTGAGACTAGTGGGGAATCTTATCAAACAGAATGTGACATTATACTATGAACCCCGCATACTGAAAGCGCTTTACATTTTCTAAAAGTCAAACAGCTTTTCTTTTTTTTCCTCTCTTGCTGCCACTTGGGACCTCCAAAGAGTGAGGATGTAGTTTTATCTTTGTTTTTATAGAATATACAGAGAGCTCCAACCAGCTGGAAATTTACTGGTACTGTAAATAGAAAAAGTGAAAAAAAAAAAGTAGTATTATTTATTATTTTTCTGCAGCAAATAGATTTTCTATTTTGGAGAAGTAAACACTGCATAATTAATACACTTCAGCACATTCACAGTTCACCTCGAACCCAGTTGTTGTACCTAGCTGTTGTAGAACACATGCGAGGCGGCGATGGTTAAAAACATCACATAACTCGAATCACGAAAACTTCTGATGCGATTTAATATTCAGAGCGCGCAATAAGCTGAAGCCAGGTTTTTAGTTTTTGTGGACTCGCACAACAGGTCAATTTAGTCTGGCTGCACTCTGACTTCTCCCAGCTCTCGCCTTCATCTCGCAGACATGATGGGCATTTTTCGTTATGCCTTCCATCGGGGTAATTAACACCGACGAGCGGCGAGATGTTTTTCCCTCTTTATGCTTGTTTGCACAAAACATAAAGCGTTTCTCTTCCAAGAGGATGAACTGATGAAATACAAATGTAATACCTCTTCAAGCGCTGTGGAAAAAAGTTAAACACGACCTCTCTGCTTGCAACTTTCACTGTCATGTAAACTTTCGGGCAATTACACAGCTTCCCACACTCTCAGTAAGTGGGTACAACAGCTGCGGAATAAACCTCTGCTCCTCCTCGCCCTCCTCCTGCGAGGCAAGGGTTCCCTCGGCGGCTACAGAGCTTCGCAGCAGAGCGGTCTGCCCAGTGTCCCTGATAGTCACACAAGTAAAATTACCTTCTCGGGGGGCATCTTCAATTTTATTGGACGGATTAAAGCACACAGATAAGAGATGGGAGGGGGAAATGACACATGACAAATGTCCTAAGTCACAAGACGTTGCTCTTGTGCATCTCACGTCTCGGGATTGATGCTGGGACTAATAATACATTTCCGTATAATCACGCCCTCGTGTATGCATTTTCAGCAACGGGTTTGTAAGCAGGTTTGCTTTCATGTGATACGGGTGCCGATATTCCTGCATATTTCAGCAGTTCTTGAACCGTCGAACACTTTAATGCATGTTTGATCCTTTCCCCTGTGGAGCTCCGCTAAATTATTTACATCCGTCTACTTTTCACTAAAGATGTGATTGCATTTGAAGACTGTGATAAACACAGAAAGATGAATTAATTGTATAGATCTGTGCAACTCCAGCTGGATTCTTTGACAATGAATGCCACCATTTGCCCAGCAAATCCATTTAATTTGTCTGTGAAACTTTTCACATTGTTAAGGTGCGCTAATATTTATATATTTTAAATACTGATTAAAATTCCTGTAGATTAGACTCAATTTTATTTCTAGTTTGCCGTCTGTTGCCGGGTGATTGCGTGTTTGCACATATTAAATGAATAATGCGGATCTGAGGACGAACGCTGAATACTGTCCAAGTCTGGCTTTTGACTTTAGGAAGCAGCTATTGTTCAGTAATCCTCTGGATTAAACCCCCTCCCCAACGGCTCCCAACAGGTTTAGCGGATATTCATTGAAAGTCATCGTTTTGATTGTTGATCTCGGAACGTAAAGATAACATTTACACAAAAAACAGCATCTGTTACATTTATGGTTGAACCTCTTGAAGGGCAGGGTTTTTTTCCCTTTTCCCTGTCCTAGCAGAGACCTGTCAGATGTAACACAGAAGGGCTTAATTCATGAAATAATCAGCAACTGCCAGCACAAAAAGCCTGAAATCAAATGACTGTCTGAAATACTGCACTAAATGGTGAAGAGCTGTTTCCTCTCTTTATTCCTATTCATGAGCTGGTGAACAATTTGAATCAGCCTCATAAGGCTCAAAGATAATTTGAGCCTCTGACAGACTGAAAAATTCAGCAAGAGGACCATTGTTGAGATATATGCAGTTCATTTTCAGAAAGTCTTCTTAGTAAAACATGCTCTGATCTCTAAACTTCTTTGTAGTTTCAGTTTTGTAAGCCGTCGGTCTGTCTTACTGAACAGCTGGTGCCCAGACATCTAATCTCTGTTTCCTCCAAGTTGCTTTAACGTTGCACTTTTCCATTAAGTTGCCTTCCACTTTGCAGTTGTTCATTAACACCTACGGGGACTGAGCTGCAGGGGCAGAAGGCGGACTCTCGAAGCAGCTGGAGTGCTTACTGATCATTTGACTTAATAATAATATTGATGAAGAGCTAACGTCCCGCTTGGAGCTTAAACTTACAGCAAAGTAAATGGGGAATAACGTCCACCCTGGTGATGTCAGAGGAGCGGCTCTAAATGTCTAAACCGGTCTTTTCCATTAGTCTTGTTGGCTTTGAAATGGTTGCTTGGAAAACAGGGACCAGGTTGCCTTTAAATCAACTTTGGTGCATCAATATGGCGAGAAAATGGAATCCGTTTGCTACTACTTCGTGAGTAAATGGGGTCAAGTCAGAATTGACTGTGATAAATCGCAGAAAATCGCTAATTTCTTGTCATCTACATGCACAGAAATGATCAGTGCTCATTGTTTATAAGGCGCAGACCTTTTAACTGTTCCTGGATCAGATCTGTGCTTGCATTCCTATTCTGCCCGCTGATCTGAGGTCAATTAAAACTGTGCCGACATTCAAAAAGATTCATAAAATCCTCCACAAACAGTGACGTCGTCACTACAGGACGGCAGTTTAACTGCAAAATGATATAGACCAGGGTTAGGCAACTCCAGGCCTCGAGTGCCGGTGTCCTGCAGGTTTTAGATGTGTCCTTCATCCAACACAGCTGATTCAAATTACGAAAGGTCCACCTCAACATGTCTTTAACTTCTTCAGAGGCCTGGTAATGACCTAATCATGTGATTCAGCTGTGTTGTCTCACGGTGAGGACACTTGCACTCGAGGCCTGGAGTTACCCACCCCTGATATAGACATTGGGCAACCTTGCTTTTATATGAGAATATAACCAGATGGGTCAAGATCTCGATTGCAGAGCAATGTGTTGCTCATCAAACCGACTCAGACTAACTTCAACATGCTGGCATTCTGTCTACATGTATAAATTAAACAGCAAACATGCATTAGTCTAAGGAGCTTGGGAAAAAAAGCGTCTAGATTTCTTTACGTTCCGAGATGCTTCTTCAGTTCTAAGAGCAATGGGTGGGGTGTCCCAGATTTTTTAAGTCCTGTGGGAGTGTCCCAAAGAGGGCCGTGGTCCTCTTACTGTTCTTCTGCCTAATCACACGTGCCAAGGTGCGAAAATGGGTGTGGGTCACAATTAAGTAAACCTAGCCCCACGCTATCATGTGATTTACTAAGCCTGCATTAGAACACTATTGTTCGGTGGCTGGTTGCCTCCCACCAGTTGGCAACCACTGTGAAGTGGTTACCTTCTAGTTGGAAGAAGGTTGCTGTCCTATTTTTATTTGCTAGTGTGACAGAACCCTGGGAAAACAATGCCTTGATTTGTCTCCATGATTCCTGGATGAATGATCACGGAATCTGGTGCCGACATGGCGGTGCCACTGTTTTTTTCCAGCGGCGACACAAATCTGACTTCTTAAAAATGTGTTAGAAATACCTGCAAACAGCATTTCCATTGGTGTCAGTAGTATTTAGTGTATACTGATGATCACAAAATACTGCCATGTGTGCTTTAAGTGCAGCTTTAGAGCTGCCAGCAAAGCTCTGACGTCTTGTTGACTTCTGGACATTTGCTGAATGATACCATCCTGGATTCAGTACTATTCTTTTTAAAACTTTCAAAATGAATGATGGCACGGTCTCTTAAAACTTAATTTATTTATTTAGTACAATTGCTTTGAGTCAATGTGGCAAGTTACATCTGGTGGTAAATTGATATATAATTATTCATACCCATCAACAGATTACAAATGATCTACTGCTCATTTAAAATGATGGAATGGCAACTCATATCTTCTCTCCCTATTTCACCACCATCAGATGCATCCATCAGGCAACTATTCTTTCCCCTGACAGGCGGAAACTGTGATCTTTCATGGTGAGCAAAACTCTCACCAACCGTTACTTCTCTCTGTCCCCATAAATGACCAGTGAAGCAATCGTAAATCACAGCCCAGGAGTAATAACTTGTGCCGCTTTCTTTATAAGGACTTCTGAACCTGTCTCGGTTGACGCATTTACATGCACTTTATGTCAAGCAGCTCTTTTGCTTGAGAGAAGCGGACATCAACAGCATCATACGCTTACAGACAGACTGATGGGCTTTTGTTTCACAATCGACAACAAGTGAAAAGGAAAAAGGGTAAAAAGTGGCACGATTGTGAAAGGGCTGGAGGCTATAAACTTCAAGGATAAATCTTGTTTATGACAACCTCAGTGTTATGTTCCATGTTATTAAACCGCAGTCAAATTTATTGCTGAGATTTAGGGAACACGGCATGATGAAAAAGAAGCAATCAAACCGACAAACAAGGGTTTTGAGGGAAGAAGTGAAAACAAAGATGAGCTGCGAAATTACCCCCGAATTGTATGCAGCAACCCACCATCACTGCTTATCGTCTGTCTTCTGGGTGTAACTATCAACCACAGCTTCTTTAGTTGTGCATGCACTGAGTTTACCTTAATAATGCGGGATTATTACAGGCATTACTGGTCTGTTTTTCCTGTTCTGATTTGGTTGGCACTGTGCAATGTTAGTAGATTAACCAGCAACGATGGCCTCAGCTATGGACATGAGGCCTAGCATTATCCTTTAATCAAAGTGCTAAGAGTCTTCAAAAGAACCGCCCTTCTGCTCGCTGGCGTAAGAGTACTGTAAAGAGTAATGTGCTTTGTTCCTCATCTTTTAAGCTAACGCATGCATCATCTGTCATTTACAAGGCTCCTAACTGTTCCCTGTTGATTAATGTGAATCTCTGGGTGTCTAAAGGAGTTTACCTTCAGCACAGTGGATCCCAGCTCCAGGCCCACCAGGACCGTCCTGTCCACCAACTCCGCAATCCTGGGATCAGCCACCTTCAGGGAGTCCTGCACCAGGTCTGTGACATCCACCTGCCAGTCGGGTCCCAGCATGGTGATAACCTGGTCAGTGCCCTCTGTGGAGGTGGTGTGGAACTGTGTGAGCACCTTGACCAGGGCCCGCTGGTACTGCAGGGTGCAGCCTCGACTCACCCGGCGATCGTCGTCTTCGTCGTCCGCGTCGCTGTCTCTAGTGCTCCTTGGAAAGAGAGGAACAAGTACAGGGTTAAACTAAAGCTGTATCGGACTGAGCAGTAGGGCTAAGAATCCAGAACACGGGACATTAGAGGGGTATAAAGTATGAGCTGAGTATGAGTATTGTCAGTCTGAGTCTTCAAACCTTCCCCACTCTTTATTCAGATCCCCATCATTTGTTACGGCAGAAACAACCGTTTTTCCTGCGGTCACAGATTAAACAAAAAAGTACAAAGAAAAATAACCCACACAATAGAAATCAAGCGGTTCGAATGACACCACAAACAATCACACACAAAAATTACAAATACACTGAATTTGTAAATGGCATGAAAGCAATATTTAAGCCCCTATAGACAATCAATCAAGTGTACCTTCACAGGATTCCCTTTCTAAAAAAGGAAGCTGCAAACTTATTTATCAACGTTCACAGCACACAATTTATTGCTAATTGCACTAAATTCAGATTTTTGCTTTTACGCTTAATATCGTGCCCGTTATTTCTGCCTGAAGGAGACACCGCAGCACATCCAAGGAAGCATTACACATTTAATGATTCATGTCAATTTATTTGGAATTCCACAGGAAACGGTGTTAAAGCCTTACATTACCAAGCTACCAAATTCTGAATTTGCTCAGTTAACCTAGAACAAGTCACGCAACACCAAAGGTAACAAAACTTCTTGCAACTCTTCAGTTTTTGGTATCAGGTTCTTTTCTACTGTGGCTTCTGTGGCAGGACTTCCACATCGCTAAAGAATCAAGAGAACGGAGGGACGACAACATTAACTTTGGACCCTTTTCTGAACATAATGAGCACTTGGATGGAAGTCTGGCTTGGAAAGTCTTAACAGTGGTCCATTTTCATTTTGATGTTTCGAATTGGTTTGATTGTTTTTCAGTGTATTTGTGTCGATATGCTTCAATTTTGAGTTGAATAAATCTTTTTAAAGGAAACTGTTATAATTTCAGGACCATAGACAGCGCACAAGGTTTTCATTTCACTCATTATTGAAGCCTGTTTGAATTATAATGACTCTGTCTGCCATACTGCCTCCGTAATGTCTAACCTATATTTATATGCTTTTTCAATTACAATGAACGAGCTACACCTGCCCTATTAGTTGAATATCATGTCTTAGTTTGAGACCTTGGTTCTTTTGTAAATCACCCTCTCACACACTATTTTGCACGTTTTGTAAATCCAGACCTATCTGTCACTCTAGTGTCACTTTTCAACATGCAGGCTAGTCTGCAGAGTTCAGTCTGTTCTTCCTTGACTTCAGTAATTCAGGTTGAAGTGTCAAAATTTAGGCTAAGGTGGAATATGAGCATCGGTGGTTGTCTGTCTCTACCTGTTAGCCCTGTGACAGATTGGTGGCCTGTGCAGGTTGTGCCCAGCCTCTAACGGCTGCGACTGGCTCCAGACCCTGAACTGAATAAATGAAAGAAGATGGATGGGTGGATGGATGGAGCCTCTTTCACACTGGGAGTAAGAAAGGGCAGAAGTTTAAGGTAGTTGTGGAGTTTGAGAATGTTATGGAAGCCCGGTACCCTTGTTCTGGCCAAATAAGCTGCCAAAAAGATGAAGAGCATCAGAAAAAAAAACCCACGAGACTAAACCATCACCAATCATAACTTGTCACTTCTTCAAACTGAGCATCTGCTCACTGCTAAGTTACGCTCAGTCCTGTGTCATGATGCTATGTCTCAATTTCTGCCTTTTGTTCTTAAGGGGTCTGCTCGTCTCATAATTTGACACAACTCCGATGACAAACTCAGCACCACTCCGTACAAATCCATCACATTATCTGTTCTGACGCAGTGGCGATGAGTAAAAAGTCCTCGGAGCCAGCAGGGAAGGAATGATAAGCACCACGGAGCAGAGTTTTGGACCGATGCCCTTTTTATTTCACAGGAGCCCTGGGCAGTGAGGTTAAGCATGCCAAGTGCATCCCCCACTGAGTGCAATCTGCTCTACAACAAGATGTATGAGTTACCCAACTTCCCACAGCAGGCTTGACAATCTGCCAGTTTACGCTTAAAAAGCACTCCTCTGCTTAATCTTTGCTTCGCCTTAACTATCTGAAGATTTAAGATTCAGGAGAGGCTTTGGCCCGTCAGCCAATGACAAAGTATATAACCTGTCCATTAATTTAAGGAATGGGTTTGATTACCAGGCTAAGCGCTTCTATCCAGAGGTCTCATAAACACTTTGAATCGACTACTTTAACATCAAAATGCATTATATTGTACCGTAACACATCTACCTCAAGACCTGTCCCACTTGCTGGGTGTGATTATTCATTCATCTCAGCGCGCTTCCTCTCCACAGCACATCACTTCAGCACTGGCAGGTTATATGATGTTTAGAAACAAAAGGGCCCCCCATTAGGCTCTCATGGGTCATTGGACATGTCTGCATGAAGTTGTTCATCCAAGCAACTATAACTTCACCTCATGAACTTCTCTTACTTTGATTAAGCTTGGGTCATGGATTTATCACTTTAGTGACTATGGTCGGTTGAATTTATGGCTTTGAAATGAATGAAAATAATAGGCGCTATCACAGTTAATGTGCCCGAGCAGCTATGAATTCTTGTACTTCACAGGTAAAAGCGACAGAGATTTCTGGAGAATGATAACATTAGTATATGTAAAACTATATGTGTACTCTCCAGGGAATTACAAAAACAGTTTAGTTTAAAGCTTAAACTATTACAAACTGCAATAATCTGGTTTCACTGTAGCCATTTCAGACTGAGCCAACTTTGTTCTGATTGGCTGGCACCCTCCTGGCGTGGGCTTGAAATGACCATATTAAGGACATCCTACTCTGACTAACGTCATCCAAGAATAGAAAAAGCGTTTGAAAACAGCTTAAGTTTCTGCCATGTTTTCTATAAGCATCCATCAGTACAACATTAGAACAGTATGTCTACGCTCACCGGCTCATCACGTGCACGTTTTCAAAGGCTTGCTAACGTAAACATCTAATCATCCAAGCATGTTAGAACAACGTCATGCCTTTAGGCATGTAGACATTGTCAAGATGAGCTGTTGAAGTTCCAACTGTGAATCAGAACGGGGAAGAAAGGTGTGCATGATGTGCTGGTCTGAGTATTTCAGAAACTGATAATCTGTGGAGATTTTCTCACCTAACCATCTCTAGGGTTTACTGAGAATAGTTTGACAAACAGAAACTATCCAATGAGAAGCAGTTCTTTGGTCTTCCTGATGTTGGAGGAGATTGGCAGAAGAGGATTTCTGAATACACAACATTACGAACCTTCAAGCAGATGGGCTAAAGAACACAGCAGAAGATTGGAAAAATGTTGTCTGGTCTGACGACTCGATTTCAGCCAAAATCTCACAGACCATTTTAAGCGTCATGAAGAATTATTATAAATAATCGTGAAAAATGTAATTACTCTCTAAATTTACCCAAAACATTTTTAGGACAAGGTTTCATTATCAGTTGATTTCTGCGAACTTCCCAGAAATGGAAGTAGAAATAGAAAAATCCTTTATAAAACATCTTCTGTGGCTCAGAAGGAGCTTTGTGAAGCCTAAGAAAACAAGCACTGAAGATGTTCTCTTCATTAATGACATAGTCAGCAAAGTAAATGGACTTTAAGAGACGGAAGAAGGTGCTAACAAAAGGATGCTAATGGGTTACGAAAAATCCTGTGCTTTTGGAGATCGACTCATACAATCCACACAAGGTCCAAATGTGTCAGCCTTTGCTTTGCCAATTTTAAATATTCCTTTTAGTACTGTCCTTCAAGTCCCCTAAATGTATTAAAAAACAACCTTGTAAAGTTTCAGGAAAGCTAAAATCAAAACAGCACGCTCGATCAAAGCAAAGGTCTTCTGTTTTCTATCACTTTTAAAAGCAACTTCATGCAAAAAGACGCTGAACTGAAAAACTGGAACATAGAAACAATCTCAGTGCATTGGATACTGATGGTGCAGCTTCAGGACATGTAGTTTTCTGCTGCTGTTAGTCAGTAAGCGAGTTAACTCCACAGCAGACACTGAGACTCCACTCTCAGTTACTTATTCATTTAAAGGCAGAGAAAAACCCAATGAGACAATAAAACTTACTCCATCTCTCTCAAGGAGTTTCTCAACTCTTAGGTCAGGTCAGTGAAAGTTTACCTTCCCAAGTCTGTACCTGAAAATAAGGTTGATATTTTTTCCCCCTCAGAAGAATATTGTCTGTTCTTATTAGAGTCACTGATACAATCGTACAAGCTGCAGCTTCGGTGCACACGGGCTGCTCGCCCGATTACACTTTCTTTCCTTTTTTAGAGCATGTTGCTGGATAATGCAGCCAGTGAGCAATTCTGCTGCACTGTGGCAGAGGCCCACTGCAGGCCAAGAGACCTCGCTGTGTGTGAAGGTTCAGAATGTGTCACTTTGCGGAAGCGAAGGACTCTGGGATGGAGAGACTGCAACAGAAAGGAAAATGAGAGTTAAGGAGGCGAGGGAAGGAGTGCAGGGAGGTTTAGAGGTTTGTGTAAAGGAGCGTCAGCAAGAGAAAGAGGAAAATAAGCGATAAGAGTGAGCGATAGTTGGACTGAGAGGAGTTATTGAAAAGACTAATAATAGAGATTATCATCATGATCTGGTCTTACTGTTTGAGATGCCTAACAAGCAACAGTACCGCAGCAAGCCTTTGTAAACACCATCTAATTCATTATGGCAGCATTTTATTATGAATGTAAACAAACAAGACCAAGGTCAGGACAAACAGCCTTCAACCTGATATCCTTTGTTAGCGCTGGCATTAGTCAAGAACAAGATGAGTTCTTGTAAATCCTGTTGATGTCTGTCTAGTCGCTTTCAATAAAGCCTGCTAGTTCTGCTGCAGATAGTTATTGGCACTGGTTTTGTTTTGTTTGTGGCAGGTGTCCAGGTTGCTTTATAGAAAGTCACGGTGATGTTTCAAAGTCTTGTCATTCAAGGTTAAAGCAAATCCCAAGTTTGAAATTTTGGTTTCAAGTCGGAATGCAACTGTGTGGTTTCTTCAATTTAAAACGTGGGAAAAAGCAAATAGCAACATTTCCACGATGACACAGTGTCTTCCTCTTCTTCTCCTCCTCCTTCTTTCAGCTGTGTCCTTTAGGGGTCGCCACAGCAGATAACCTGCCTCCCGATTATCTGTCTTCTATCACACCAACCCTCTGCATGTCCTCCTTCACTACATCCATGAACCTCGTCTGTGGTCTTTCTCTGTTCCATCTGCCTGGCAGCTCCATCTTCAATAACCTTTATCCAATACATTCATTGTCCCTCCTCTGCACATCCAAACCACTTCAACCTTTTCTCTCTAACGTTGTCTCTAAACAGCTCAACCTGAGCTGCCCCTCTAATGTACTCAGGTGACTGAGTACTCTTAAAGATGGTTTGTCACCCCCAATTTGAGGCATTGGTGTGGTCAAAATGCTAAAATCAATCTTGTTTTGCTTTTTTTCAGGGGTTTTTTAGGCTCAAGAGACCAATTTTTGTTAAACTATCAGCTGCGTCTTGCAAAATCATTTAGCAAACTACATCCACAGACTGTATGGATGCAATGCACCAGTGCCTCTTTTCCTCCAGTACCTACTTGGCTCAGCTCCACCTGACTCTACTTGGTTTCAGTCGTTTTCCATTACAGTAGAGTATCACCTCAATGTGGATGGAATCGTTACAGCAAAACAGCCAGAAAGTCCCGTAAAATCATTTGTATGGGACATAAACACAACACAATGTGGCGATGGTGTACCTGATGCTCGCTCAATGGCCTTGTGTCACACTCGCAGTAAAGAAGAGAGACAAAGAAAGGTTGTGGACACTCTGGACACTCATAGTGTTGGTTTTGATGCCATTTCCCTTGTTGCTGGGTTTCAAAAATCGTGCATTTGATTCTCATGAATGAGTCACTTCTATGACTCATCCAGTGACATCACTTCCTGGCCAACTGGTGGGATGCAGTCTGTTTACATCACATTTTTGGCTTGACTCACCTCAGCTGGCCAATTAGGTACTAAAAGTACCTGGTAGCAGGTACTGTCACCAAATGGAAAACCCTAAAAACTAGGGGTGCAACGATATTCGTATCGATATTGAACCGTTCGATACAGTGCTTTCGGTTCGGTACGCATATGTATCGAACAATACAAAATTTGTAATTTATTTTATCAACTTTCCTTCTGACGATGCTGTCTGTGTTGAGCGCTCAGTGAATCTGCGTTCGACTACTCCGCCTAGGGCCGACAGTGCAGCCTAGGCGGAGTAGTCGAACGCAGATTCACTGAGCGCTCAACACAGACAGCATCGTCAGAAGGAAGAGCGCAGGGCAAGCTAGCGAGACAGAAGTTAAGCTCCCCTTACAACATGGACCTCCCCCATGGACCACCCTCATTCAGATCTGGCGTTTGGAATTATTTTGGTTTTCATGTGACGTATGACCCTGAAGGTAAGCGAGTCATGGACTAAAGTAAAACAGTATGTTGGATGTGCCATGCAATGCTCAATTACATGGGTGGGAACTAGTGTGTTAGCGCAGTTAGCTCGTTAACGTGTTGGCCGTCTAGCCCCATGCACGGGGCGATCGGCGGTAGCTCGTTAACGGAGATTTGCCGTGTTGTGGCGTTAAGGTCATTTCAACGAGATTAACCTGAAAGCACTAGTGGGAACACAACGAATATGACTGCACATTTACGCCGACATCATCCTAGTGCAAAGACAAGTGGAAGCAGAAAAAAAACAAGCAAGCATGCTACTAACTTTAGCCGAGTCATTTAGACAGCTGTTTAATATGCTGCTGAGAATATAGCCCAGAAGAAGCGGATAGTATAGCTTTTATTTTGGAAAGAGACATTTCTCTGTAATAAACTCTCTTTTCCAAAGATGAGTGATTCCTCAATCAGATACAGGGCTCGCAATATCGCTAGCCTGACGTCCCGGGGCTAGCGATTTTTCCAGTCGGGGTACCAAAATCTATCTCTGCCCTGCCCGTCGGGCTATTGTAGGAAGGAAAAATATATGTCAATGCTTTTGCATTCTTTCGGAAATGTAGCTGGGTAATTATGTCATTGGCATCGGTGAGCCACTGTCAATATGTGACATATTGAAATCGCGTTTGAATTTGCGCTTGCTTTTTTGCTTTCACTTTGCAATCGCGCGAACTGTGTATAGAGAGCGACAGCACTGATCTGTGAGTGATGATAATTTGTGCACCAATTCCTCTGACATTGTCTTATTAATCGTTAGCTTACTATGCAAACATGACAAGTGAAATCTCCCGCAGCTTAAACATGTGAGAGGTTGATCGCGCAGAGAATCGCTGAGCTTATGTGAGTGCGTGTGTAAAAGCAGCAGGATTTATATTTGACTACGATGACCTGGATGACTGAGAACCTTCACAGACAGATATATATTTTAGTTCTGCTGAGCCAAATAAGACAGGTCAGGGTGAAGAAGTGACAGCCAAAGAAAAGCTTACCACAAAACGGAGAAGTTATGACAAATGAGACTATAAGGCAAAAAGAAAGTGCAGCTTTATGGTTTCATGGACAAAATTATTTCTGTGGCTGCAATATGACGAGCTAAATAACCAGGGCTGCACATAAGTGGTCCGCAGGTGCGCATTCGCTGTCAAAATAAAAAAACACGCACAAGGGTTAGGGTTAAATTTAAAAACTGTACTTTTGAGTTAAAATATATATTTATAATTTTAATAAATGACAAATTAAAAAGGCATGAACATTTTTTTGTATCGAAAAAATATCGAACCGTGACACCAAAGTATCGAACCGAACCGAACTGTGAATTTTGTGTATCGTTGCACCCCTACTAAAAACCTAGTCGAGTAGTGGAAAAAAGGCACAAGAAACCTGCTAATTGCTGAACCGTAACACTAAATTAAAACACAAGAAAAGCCTATACATATCTAGCCATAACAGCACAAACATCGAGAGGTCCACTAGACACAAAACAGTTCCTACACGGCTCTCTTCAAGGGGAAATTAACTAAAGAGACCTCTGGAGCCAGACTGAAGTAGTTATCAGAGGAAATGCAATTTTTGGCACCTCCACGTTGGCTTCATTTCTCTCAAGGCTTAAAATCTCTCGTCTGCATAACCTGATGTTTTCGAAAGAGATGTTTGACATTTAACGTGAGGAATGTCTGAAACCCCCATGCGGCCGTATGTGAGCTTTCCATGTGTACAACGAGATAAACATGGGCCTTTTTTAAGGGGTTTTTAGCAGCTTTTCTAGCTTTAATCCATTATGATTCACAGATAGATGCTTCATAGACACTCTGGGATGATACATGTGAAGTACAGCATCAAGATATGCAAACACGGGCAGATATAGATGCGGTGAAGTAGCATTTCGTTTCAAGGTGTGGGTACCACGTAATTACAGCATATTTCATGATTAAATATTCAGTCATTGCTGCTGGGAGAGCTGATATGGATATGCATCAGACGACAGGAAAAAGCCCAATATGCTCCGTAGCAAACATGAAAAGATGTGTTCAATCTCAACAATAGAAATATGACTGAAAACACAGACTCCTGTGGGGAGGCCATTCTAGTGTGTATTAACAGCTTCAGCAGTCCGTATGTGGCACCATCAAGAAAGATGCAAGCCGCCTTTGTCTGCGGTTTCCTGATGTGGCACAGGACTACAGGAAAAAGTAAAGAATGAAAGTAAATCCAAATGACAGCATGCAAAAAAGGAACAGCGAAATGAATTCCTCTGGCCTAGCTGTGTGGCAATCACAGCAACCGCAAATGGCTCGCAAGGGGTCTTTGATGACTGTTTTTATGAAGTCAGAGGGGAAGTTATATGCATAGAAAATGGGCTGGAAGAATTGTAGAGATGCACGCTTAAGAGAAACCGACTGCTAAAGCCGTAGCCATTTGCTTGAACCAACTATTGCATCTATTGAAATTCACAAAATGTGGGTAACAAAGGCGATAATGGGAGTTACGTCACATAAGATTGCTGGCTCGGTGAGGCGTGCTGGACAAATGGCAAAAACGCCATTGGAACGTAACACACAACACTGATAAAAGCACAAACACAGCATTTGTACTATTATAGACTGGACCTACAACAAAGAAATGAATAAATGGTGCTAAGGGGGGCATTTAAGACACATTTTGCATGTCAAAATAAGATACCTTCCATAGCACATTTGAAATATAAGGCTATGCAAGGTGTTTTTCAAGTCCTCTAAATCATCTGAAATACCTTCATTCTTCAAACAACCCCATAAGCATGCCATTTGTATTCAGCTTTGGTAGAAATGGAATTGGTCTACAGTGATGTACTCCGGCAGCAACAACAGCAGCCACCCGTGCGAGTGTTAATGCTCCCATTAAACATTTGTTGTGAAGTTGTGGGCTCGTTTGCTACTGCTTCTTGCATGATATAAGCGCTGCAATATTGTAAATGAGCCTTGGTTCCTTTACTAGGTCCGCATTCTTCACAGAGGTCTCGATTCCAAAACCCTCAATCTCCAGCTGGTGCCGTGTCAAGCGTCATATTTTTAAGGTTTGCAGGCATCAGTTTAGTTTTTCATAGCCTGCTGGATCCTTTCTGCTGACACAATTTTTGATAACACTGACACAAGGGCAATTGGCCTGAACACCCTACAATTCTTGATTGAGTGCAGGTGACCATATCACAGTACTTTAGTCACAGGTATTTGGAGGAAAAGTACACAGGTGTGAAGGAGTTTCTTGGAAATATAATAACAACTGTTTAACTCTAACCATCATTTTGGGCCATGAGTAGAAGCCCAAATGACTCCCACAGACTGTCCAAAAACATCATTATCTACCTGGAAGTACAAGAAATATTTGGAGCAAAAAATGTTTCTGTGTTCTTAACTCAAAGACAAATTAAGCCTTTGTCTCGGACCTGTTGTGAAAAATGGGTTCAGATGGGTCTGACACATACATGACAAACCTTAGTGGATCAATTTGTAAGGTACACGTCTGCTGTGTAACTGAGCCAGAGCACCTAATTGGGCCAAAACAGGCAACTACCCGTAAAATAACAGCATAACAGAAATGGAGGCTGGACAGCTTTTTAGTTTCTAATGTGTGAGACTGCAGGGTACTGTGGAGCAGGGAAATTATTTTACTGCTATTGTTAAATAATCATCATTATTACCATTGCATTAATAATATAATCTGCAGTATGATCATTGCTTTAACAATATAACAGATAGCTTTAAGATGGCCTTAAGATGTTTATGATGATGTTAATTTTGTATTTCAGATGCAGTTATAACTATTGTGTACACAATGCATATCTGTGCTTATTTGAGTTGATGTTCAGGTTCTTTAAAGGTCTTAAGCTTCACTGACGTGACTGTTCAGGTGATACATGCTGAGGGAAAACTAGAACATAGAAGGAATTGCAATACATGCTTACAAAACACTTATATATCAGGTCATTTCATATTAAGGTTTTAGTAGAGGTTCTTGGTTAAAACATTTATTTAGTAGAAGACATACACATAGTCTCAGTGAGCCTCTGTCCTGGTGAAAGGTCAGAAGTGCAACAGGTGAATTGAGAAAGAGCATTTGAGGACGAGACACAGACAGTTAGTAGGTGAAGAGGTGACACAGAGAGCATGTGAGGTCGTGACACACACACATGAGTTAGATTTATTTAGAGGAGAGAGAGATTAGTCATGTCTGGATTGGAACTGCGAAAGTGTCTCGGTAAAAGAGGAACCGTCCTTGTCGTCTCGGCAAGAAAGAGGAACAATTCACTTTAAGACAAGAACGGAAAGTACCAGCCATGAAAATAGAAGATGATCTTCTGGGTTAAAAGTCATTGTGGTGTTGATCTGATCTATGTATAAAATGTATCTGTGACGCATGAAGGGGCGTCAGTAAATCAAACCCTGATGCTATAAAATATCTGTTCATGCTTTGATTAAGTTGAAGATCACTTGCTGTCTGCGCACAGAGTGTTCTTCCCACACGTGTGTAGTCATTAAAATCATTGTTTGACCAAGAGCTTCTGGACCAAGGGTGGTTTGTACTCTCCCCTCCTCAATTTTGAACCTTAACAGTACCATGCACTTTGGATAATGAGTCTTCATGTAATCATGTACAAAAATAAGATATTTTCAAAATAGATTTTTCTCCACTGAATATTTTCCTGCTCTATTCTTTTTTTTTTTTCCATAGGGTTTAGTTTAGAACAGAAAAGACAGCAACGAGGTGTTAAATTACTCCCTTCAAACATACTATTATATGTAACGTTCAATTCTTCACAGCTTGCGTCAATGCAGAAAAAACTTTAAACCAAAGGAAAACTGCTGTTATCCACATCTTAGATCTTATTTTTGTGGACACCATTATACATTTTCCAGACTCTTTGTACTGTAAACGCTCATAGCAATTAAACAGATTAAGTACAAGTTAATCTATTTAACCTAATCCATTTAATTAAACGTCCATACTATAGATTGCACTAGCCGCTGTAGCACTCAGATCTGGCACATCAGAGAAATTGTGGTTTTGCAGTAGCAAATTATAGACGTTAACATGCATTTATTCTCGTGCTTACCCTGTCTTACTGAGTTGTGGTGTTTTTGTTCCATTATGTTCACAGTTCAGTTGAGCAGTTTGTGTTTAATTTACCTTCACGTGAAAGAGCATGAGCGGTGGTGGCTGCTGTTGTAGTATAAAGAGTGCAGTGAAAGTTTCAGCTGTAATGTTTATGCATCATGACATAATAAAAAAAATCCTCTGGTCCTTAGCAGGTCTTTAAATGATTTAGATAAACTTCACATCATATTTTGTTGTGCCACTACCATCACCCTTACAGCTTCTATAGGAATTAAAATTTGAAGTAACAGCTTGATTAGCTGTTGTTTCAGCAAGTGAAAGCACCTCAAAGTTTGTGCACTTTGGTCTTGAGGATTCAGATGTGTGTTAAACACTATCCCACAACTTCCCAAGAGTGGCTCCCAGAAACCTTACCCCAAGGTTAGACCATGCAATCAGACTCTACAGGCCTCATTCAGCATGTTAAATTTTAAAGTTTTAAACGGTAAAATTAGAAAAAGACCGAACAAGCATGATTTCTATCATGTCCTAAAATGACACTTTCTTTTTTTTTATACAACTATACAGAAGAAACAACAATGTGCTTCTCATTGGAAAAGAGCAAAATCTTTGAAGCCTGTCTGGCTGAAGTTTCATAAAGGGAACGACAAAACCCTGAAATACACTCGTCACGGCTATGATTTGTTCTGGGTCTGCAGTGGCGGCAGGAGATGATCGCATCCATTCAAAACAGAGGTTGAGTCTCCACCAGATGTACCACAACACATCCCAGAAGTGGATCTCTGTGCACCTTAAAATAGCAACGGGTCTAATTTTCACAAAAGCTGCACAGAGCAGGTAAAGAAGGCCCTTTTCAAAGCACACTCTACTTCTGATATGCTACCGGTGTAATTTGAAACCACACAAAGGATGCAGGAAAAATGGATGAATATGTTCTTTTGACCTACCAATTATAAAAGGATGGATTTGTGTGAATAGTGGGAACACTGTAAAATTGCTATAATGACACAACACAGCAAAATATAAACACACAGATACGTTCTAAACAACCAAAACATGTGTGAGCAACAATATAGAGCGTACAAAGAAACTATTCCTATCTATTGAATACTGTGATGTTATCGTAGAGAACTGTGATGTCTCCAACATTGCATGTTATCTGTTTTAGGGTGGACTTGAGGCTCACCTGCGGTCGGGCAGAATGGGGACCCTCCAGCCTTTGATGAAGCTCAGATTGTTGTCAGAAAGTTCAACCTGCAGGGGAAGTTTGGGAACCCAGACGGTCAGCTCCAGCGGCGCGCTCAGGTGCTCATAGCTGAAGATGACCCTGGCATTCATGGAGCCCCGTGTCTCCTTCCCATTGACGAACACGTAGTCACAATTCATGGACACCTGGGACAGATCACGGTCAGAAGTCAGAGACTATCTATATGTTAATGGTCACGTCGGTGGCAGAGAGTCTAAGCGATGTGTGATGATAAACAGCTCGGTATGGATGAAGGTGTCACTACCACAATTCATACTTGAGCATTTCAAGGTTGATGCCTCCAGCAGAGCAAATACACAGCTGTGCATTTGACTGTGATGTGAAAGTTCATCTCACATCTTTGCTTTCATTTTTCTCAAACTGTTTTGTCCAAGCAAAATGACAAGAAAAACAGGTTTGACTTGCGGTATACACACAGTTTTAACTTTGAGGATTTGATTTAAAGATACCTTTCACTGCTTATAACCTTTAACCTAATACCATGAGTAGATAAAATTGTTTCAGGAGATCTTTGGAGGAAATGACAGGCTTAACAGTCAATTTCCAGATGATGGATTTTCAGGATTATCCAGGAACTGCCTTATATTAAAGAAATAGTTCTAATGAAAACTCTTTAGTGAGTCTGTGGATTATGAATATCGCAATAAAACCCCCATTTCTCACAAGATATGTGACGACTGACATTTTTAAACATGATATTTTAATGCTTTAACTCTATTGCATATAGATATCACAAAATCCTCACTGACTAGACGGTGTTGGGGTTACAAAAGAAACGGTTTTGTCACAGTGCACAGAACAGTGTTTCTATTCAGAGGCTCCAGAGTTTGCAAATCTTCACCCCATCTAACCAGGCATCAGCAGATTTTGCCATGCTTGTGCTGTGTTCACACTACTTGGGCAAAAGGTGACGGGTTATGAAGCTTTTTCCAGTGGAAACCTGCTATGTGAAGCAACAACCTGACACTTGTCGCTGTGTGATGCTCGAAAAGCTTTTTTCATTGCTGCAATAATGGGGTGAAGCATCAACCATCACATGCTTCAGTGTTCTCACATATAACACACATAAAGAGCCCAGGGATGGTTGGAGAGGGTAGTTGCGTCAGCGTAGGTGGCCGTGCTCGGCTTACTCTTTTTTGTATGTTTTTACAAGCAGTGTGAATATAGCACGAGGCAGAAGTATGAAACCAATCAATCAAAATCAGCGGTAACTTTAGCGCGACGTTTACATTTTTGGATTTTCGGTGTCTGAAGCTTTTTAAGTATCCATTCGTTTGTCTTAGTTCTACTGGCCGAGAATCTTGTTAAAATAAACTACAGGAACACTAAAAAACTGCAACTGTGTAACAGCCATGCAGCTTCTAATGAACTTTTTAAAATATATCGGGATGTATAAACAATGACCAGAATGTTTAAAATGTTGGTACGCAGCAGACCAGACGAGAGCTTCTTAGATTACATCAGACTGAAGCTCTGCAGTTTCCGATCCCGACGGCACATTGCTGTGGACAAGTGTTGTAAACAAAATGCTTTTCTCTAATCTAATTTGCATCTTTCATGCAGTCATATTAGTGCTTCTAAGTAACCCAGCGCTAAGCGCGCTCAGTGCAAATCGTGCATTCGAGCCACGTCCCAACCCCGCCACCTCTCTTGCCCATTCCCATCGTAATGATCTATGAACAATTATACAGACACACAATATGCCAAGAAAAGCTTTTAGGCAAGCACATTATTTATATAATAAGAGTGCTGACAGCAATGTGACATTTTACATGAACTTTAGTTCATAACACCTTTGGGCACATAGATAAATATATTCACACATTTCAGCTTTCACGAGACACTCTTATTATGGGATATCATTTGTGGCGCAGCAATGACACCGAGTATGAATTCAATATGTGGACACTTCTAAATTTAAGTCTTTGCAAATGCTATTTTTAACTTGAAACCATTCTTTAGGTTTTCCGTCCAGTCAAAAATCTCCCGCTCCATTTGAATTATCATAAATACTTGTCCGCTTCGAACACTAAATTATTAACTGCAATGGATCTGGAGGGCTTTGCTTTTGGGCTTCCACTGAAGATTTATCTAGTGTTGGGAGGTAGCTGGCATTGTAATCAGAGGATCTAATCTCCCGCAAATGGAGGTCGGGCTGGCCAGTCTTCTCAGGGCTGGGGATTCATCATAACTGGGAGGAGGTCTGGGTAATATAATTCCCCACATGCAGACAGGCCAGAGATGGAGGAGGGGTGGGTGCTGGAAGGACTTCTTAAGATGACAGTCTTTCCCTCTGGTTCAGTTAATGCAATTTTGCAGGTTCTGACCTTATGGGCTACCACCGAATTCATGTTATTGCCCTGTCTGTTGATGTGTAGCCTTATCTGGATGAACTGAGTTACCGAAAAAAAAAAGAAAAAGAAAAAAGAAGTAAGTCAACACAATAACCCCGGCCACCTTTGATTAATCACAGCATGGCTTTCTTCGTGTAGCGTTGAGAATATCTGCCTGACACGTATTCCGTTATACCCTCGAGTCACGGACAGACAAACGGCCACACGCGCACACAAACACGCTCGAGCTGCAGCACTGCTTCAGCTCCTGCAGCTATTGCTGCTGATAAACTTGGCTGGCTAATTGCAAGTCAAAAGCTGTTAGCAACTCTGGGTATCAGTGGCCCTGTGGGGGCTTGCTGAGGAGGGCTTTCACACACTGAGCCACCACATGCCGTCACAGCGCTGCTAATGCGCTGTGGCATCTTCCATGGTGCCAGCAGATTGCCTGGGTGGAGACAGATCATCGGGACAAGTGCAAGTGCTGCATTTGGTCGTGCGCTGGTCACGAGAGCGCACACAGAGACCGACTGCGTCAATACAGGCGAAGACACCTACGATCCTTTCATGCTTTTATTCCATAACATTAACTCAATTAATATACCTAACTGTTCCACTATAGGCAGCGGCATCTGCCCTTGGGGTGAGCAATGCTCTAATGCCACTGTAATGTGACAGCTCCCCCGGGGGTCACTAATGTTGCAAAGTCCTCTGTTCACCCACATTCTGCGTTGACAGCAGTTTAAAACATTTGTTTAGGAAATCCATTGTGAAACTTGAGCCATAATTTTGATGCATCTCGGGCATTCAGACATCTAATGTAGATTTACTGCCATTACGGCATCAGCCCATTATTTACATGGGACCCTGTCAAGGGGTACTTTAGCTATTTAGCACTGAACTGCCACAAATTTGGAGGGAGAAGAGAGACACAAAGCAGCAGAGGTCTGCGGTACCAAGACTTTTAAGCCTTGGTGGTTAAAAATCTGAATTCTGCCTCTCTCGTAACGCAGCTCGACTGCATTTTTCACCCCCCCCCCCCCCCCCGCCTCATAGATACCACAAACATTTTAGCACCCATTTGTAACACAAGCTTCGCATTGAAATGTATTAATGTCCAGCTAAAAGCAACGATAACGTGATCCTCACTGCAGTTATTTGATCTGATTTGTAAAATCTCCTCTGAAGCCACAGAAAATGCTCACAAACATTCACAGTCTGAGGAGCAACGAGTGAAAGAACCTCTGGTGGCCCGGCTGACGAGTGCAGACTGATTAAACCTGATTTTAGTCTGTGATGGTCATGGGTGCTGATTATTAGTGGGTATAACATAAAGACACAAAGATTTGAAAATGTTATTGTGATTGCAGCACCTGCAGCCACACAACTGTGAAGTTGTGAAGCCCCCATGCATGCGTTTATTTTATAAATGTATTTTACTTGTTACAATATATTAGTTGTATTTGTAGCACGCACAGCTAGCTAGCTGCAGAATGGGTCGTACCAAATGCAGGTCTCTCATGGGGGGTAGATTAGTTAAATAATTTATCTTAAATGTTGTATATTTTCTTTGACTTGCAAGTTACCTATTTGCTTAGTCTTGTGTTGATTATTATTAATTTGACGTGACTATTAAACTAAGTGTTGGTTGTGCTTCTTTGCTGTTAGATGACTTGTTCGTATTTGCATTCCCCTGTTCTGATCAGCCAATTATTAAAGTCGCCTCCTTTTCTTGTGTTAAATCGGTTTTATTTTGTTTAACAGTTGGTTCAGAGCTATCTTAAGTTATTAATCGGGCATTTCTTTCTTAAACCTCCTGTATTGTTAGTTCATTTTGTATATTTTTGCATTTTTGGGTAAATAAAACTCACCCCCCACCCCTAATTAGCTCAGTATTGAACATGGCATTAGTGAGAGCAACAACATGTAATTATGTTTAAAAAATAGCAACAGTATCAACATCAATCTTAAACTTTTTTATGTTTACTCATTATGACAAAGGGGGTGAGAACACCTTTTGTCCAGAGTTAAAACCTTGATATTTTCAGTGAACATTTTTGTTTTGATTTAGCCATATCTCATATGTATTCTGTAGTAGGCAAACATGTACTATCCCAGGTTTATTTACGTTTTGCACTTTTACAGACTATGTAATGTAACATCTTGGTTTAAGTCAATTCTGACAAGTTTGTTAAGTTAACATGTTCTTTATTTAAAATGTTAATTTGTCTAGCTTGAACTCACCTTACCTACCTGTGTTCCAGGATCAAAAGGAGGAAATGTAGCTTCACTTCCTGTATTTATAGTTTCCTGGTTAGTCTGAGGTCACAGGAAGAGACCAGGTGAAGAAGGGGGAGAATCCTTGTAATTTAATAAAGTTGATTTTAGAGTGTGTTTATGTAGAAATTGATTTATTGTTGTAATATGTATCGATTACACTGTAGGTTTTTATTGCTAGGGAAGAGTAGCAGTATACGTTTGAGTAGGGAAATGTTTGTCTTACCTATGTAATGGAGTAGTACAGGGGTGAGATTGTTTGGTTAAGTGGACTATTTAAGCTGATGAACGCAGGTGTTCGAGGAGGAAGGATCAGGTCAGTGTAGCTGTGTGCATGTGACCTTAATTTCCGTTGATTTAAGTTCAGTTATGTTTATTTGAACTGATTAATAATGGAGTTGAGTTTCTTATTTATTTTTGTAAATATTGCTTGGTCACAAAAATGATGAATAAATCACTCGCTACACTGGACAGCATCTGTCTCCTGCCCTTCTTTAGCTGCTTAGGTCAAGTCCTATCACACTCATTATTTGATGGATGGACAGATCAACAGATATTTTGGTTTTAGAAAGGTTGCAGTCCCCCCTCGACTTTTATGTTGGTGGTGCTCAAAAGATGCAAGCTTCAATTAAACCACGCAACTTCTGATTTGATTGAAGTTTATCAGACAAAGACACACATAGCAAAGAATGAGTTGCTCTGGTTGGGAAATGTTGCCGTCCTGAAGACCTTCACACATTTCTCCTGTGTGGATTGCATTTTCAAAAAGAAACCCCAATCACGCCAGATTTTATTTTGAAATTTAAATGTTCACTAAATGACTCCACAGGACTTTCTGCCAAATTGAGGTTCCGTTTAGGAATAATGCATGTATTAAATTAGCACCGAAATCAAATTTGACATATGGCTAGGATTACTGGAATTGTGTCTTGTAGCTGCAATGAAGTTTGTCTCTGTGTGATGAATGTTTCCTGGCTTCAAGAGCAGTGCAAACACTGAGTTCATTTAGCTCTGTTAGCTAAATGAGCCAGTCCCCATTATCCTGTTGTTGGCAGGATTGATGGTGTTGAGTGTGAAAATGATCTGTTGTTCTGGAAACTTTGGGGCCTTTTGTTTGGATGTAATAAAATATCCACATTCTTTTTTTAAATATATTTTTCATAATGCAAGAAGTAATGAGTAAACATGGACTTCTTAATATAGAAGAACTCAACTCTAGTCATCCAAGTAGTTTGGTTTTATTTGCGGAGGTTTTGAGGCAGAATACATCACAGAAATTTTTGCCTGCATATCAAATCAGACGAGTCTTCACTTCAGCCTCGCAACACTGAAAAGTTACTTTCATCTGAATTGTACAGTGTAGGCAGAACTTTTAAAATGCACCCTGCATATCTTAAAAAAAAAAAAAAATAATAATAATATTGTTTCCAAAAACCTTGTGCTCCTGCCATGAATTGTAAGACATTTAAATCCAGAGCAATTCATAATCTGCCAGTCTGTCTCCACTTTACTGTTTTTAAGCCTTCCAACAGAGGATGGAACCTGACTGCAGGCATTTGGTTCTACTCAGCCATAAGAGCATTAGTGAGGTCGACCTGCGGTCAGCAAACTTGCTCACAGCCAGCGTTCAGTTCCCAGAGGTCTCGCTTGGGGTGGAGGTCACGGCTCTGTGCAGGTCGGTCAGTTTTAGCCACATTAAACTTGGACAAGCATTATATTACTGACCTGAATTTGTACACAGGTACATCATCACATAGATAATTCCCCAAGTGGAAAGCACTATTTTTTTGGTGAAAAATATCATTACAGGATGAGCCTTAATGAGCGCTAAGAAGCTCAACCAAAAACAAGGACCACAACATCTCCTTAAGAGCCAAATCCCACCAAGTTGTTAAAACAAACTCCAACCTGAGCTGCAAGGATGTTCACGCGCACAGCAGAAAGGGCAAGCAGTGATTTCTGATTTTATAAGCCTTTTTCTTGTCCTTTGGAAGCTAAATTTGTACTAAAGGTAAGTACATCAGACTAATATGGAAGTGAAGCTGGGAGGATGGTACGCTATATAGCGTGAGATATGACGTGTAGGCTCAAGGTCTTATCTGTGGCCTCAGACGGGGAATACGAGTCACAACGGCACAGGAATGGATGGTCGGTGAGTGGCTGTCAAATACTCCTCAGACCTCCTAACAGACTCCCTTAACCCCTTTTCCTTTATTTTGTCCCACCTTGTCTCACTAAGGTGCCTGAATAATTACTCCTGCAGCTGCACATGCGCACAAATACAACTGTGCACATGCAGGTTGGCTTATCTGCCACAGGCTCTTGATGCTCGCTGCACCTTAGTTACTGCCAAAGAGTTAAGAAATAAAAGTGTCTGTAAAGAAAAATGACAGCCTCTCACCTATTTTTACCCTCAAGCTGGAAAAAAAAACGACAACAGCCTGAGGGGTTGGCAAATATCCAAATGAGCGTTTGCCTGAAAATAAAGGCTAATTCGGAGACATCGTCTCGGAAATAACTTTAGTTTAACTGCTGTTTCAGTTGCAGTCTTAAGTCAGGAGGCTATGGGGGCTGTGACGAACCTTTGGAAAGAACTAGAATGTCTGAAGTAAAAGAAGAAAATGTGATTAGAAAAGATTGGCATTACTTTTGGCACGAGATTAATGTGTGCGGTATTAAAAACAACAACAGCACAATGGAGTGTTGGACCTTTATCAGGCTCAGCGTGAGTCTCTTATTTCTGCTTTCCGCGGCTCGTTTTATTGAACTGTCATGACTTGTGCGTTTCCTGGGCTTGAAGGGCTCGTTTTAAATTAGCCTCGAACGTTCAATGGCAGGATCACTGAAGCAAGCCCACTCAATATCACATGGCCCAGCGCCTTGTCTTTAAAGGATAATGAAAAATGATAAATGACAAGCTGAGGCCAGTCGTCCCCAAGCAACACCTGTTCTTTTCTAGTGACAGTACAATACAAAACAATGCACCGCCACTGGAGCCCCTCCCACCTTTAAGGAACAAGTCGCTACTGGAAAGCCATAAATTAATCCATTCTCCCTCAAGCATCCAAGCCATTAATTGGGACCAATTTATTTACAAGATAGCATGGAACGTGTGAGGTGGCTAACATTAGTTAGTCCGGTATATCAGAGTGAAAATATATTGGACAGATACGGGTCTGTTAAAAAGAACAGATACCGACCAGTCCCAGCTGATGTGATAAAAGCCGGCGTCTGATTCTGCTTCATGGCCTCAGTCTGTAAAATCCGTAATCAAACCTGCCTCACTTGACCTTCAGGAGCTGCTAAAGTGCTGCAAAGGATTTCATTAGTCTGAATGGATATGATAGTTTTACTATTCAATGAACAAAAGACACTTCTGCACAGAATGGATTCTTGAAATAGAAGGAAATTAATGCGGTCATATTTAAAGGGGACCTGTTACGGAGATTTCCAGCTTCGTACTTTTTATTCTTGATTCTACCTGAGCAGCTTCACGTGATTCACGGTTCACAGTAATCCTTTTTTTGGATGTTCATGAGGCTGTTAGAAACAAGCTGTTTTAGCAAACTTTTGGTTGACTGACTGGGGAACATTACTTTGCTGCAACATGGCCTGAAAAGCACTGTCACATAATTACCGTATTTTCCGCACTATAAGGCGCACTTAAAATCCTTATAATCCAGTACACCTTATGTATGAATTCTGGATTTTATGTGGTACACGGCGCTCAAAATTCTGTCAAAAAATGTTTTAGTACGACTTTGGTAAGCTACGAAGCTGAACCGCTTGATGGATTGTCGGAGCATTACAGCTACCGTAGTCAGGAGCTTTGCGAAGTAATCTGGGTCCAAAACTCCGTCCGCTTCAGATCCCAAAGTCAAACGAACACTGCGACATCACTGAGAGTTAAAAACTATCTAAATTCTTGCATCTTTAATAAAATGATCAGTGTTGCTGCTTTACCAGGCATAACAATTATGTTTAACACTCAGGCATCCATGAAAACAGAATTCATTAAATTTAACAAAGTTAGAAGTTAGCAGGAAGTTAGCTTGCTAGCTTCCACCTAAACATGATATAGCATGTTCTGACTGAGAGATTTATGAAAAAATTTAAATGTACAGCTCTGCTATCACTTCCAACTTAAACGAAGACAGAAAACTAAACAGCAGTGACTTTTGTAGGGTTACTGAATTTGGGCTAGCTGGTATATAATGATGTGCTACATGATCGCTAGCAACACAGCTATGTTAGCATAACATAAACAGTGAAGCTGGAGGATGAATGCTAATGCTTGTTTCGCATAATGGGCGTTATAATTCGGTGTGCCTTATGTATGAAAACAGACCCGTTCATCAACAGTGTGCCTTATAATCCGGTGCATCTTATGGTCCGAAAAATACGGTGGCAGATAACTACATCAACCTCATATTGCATCTCAACACACCAACAGGAAATAACTTTCCTTTGAGGAAAGAAAAGATGAGCTTTCGGGTTAACGTGTGATCACAAAGCCATTAAAAAAAAAAAAATGCAGAAGATTATTACACATGTACTGTATATATATGTGTACACACACACACAGTACCACAGAACAATAATCCAGACAGTTAAAGCTTATTACACTGCGACCTGCTGCTCACTGATGGCTGTTTCCCTCCAAGTCTAGTGTATTTACACGAGGCTGTAACTGCTTTCTAATCGTCACACAACCTTTAAATAAGGTGCAGCCGTAGGTGAAGCAGTTGAAATATCTCTGCGCTGCTATTTGTGTATTACATGTTTGTATTGATGAGAAACCTTACTTGGCAGGGACACACGAGGACATGGCTCACAGTGAAAACTAAAACTAAGGCAAACGATTTTATTTTAATTAAAAATGTTAGTTTGTTTTCCCTTTTTACATAAATAGTTTTTTATACACACGGATGGACAAAAGACTTTCCGAATGGGGTTGATTGTATTTGATTCATCTCATTTGTCCCTCATAACATGAGACTTTTGTGCCCTCGGGGACTGCTTTATTGCGTACTGAGATATTTTTGAGTTAGCACATTCAGTCCTCTCTAATCTTTCTTTCCCTTTTCTTCTAAATTCACACAACCTCTTTGTTGGTTTCATTTATTAAAACTACATTCATAATTATTAGTACAACTTCATTAAAAGTTGCATATGGGACCACATCCAAGCTGAACTGTTTGCACCGTTGTGTATCTGCGTGAAAAAAAAACCCACATTATTTACTTCCACGAAGGTCACATCTCCCCTTGCACCATCACTTTGATCAACAGTGCAAAACGGCACCGCAACACTTCACTGCTCTGCCTATACAATTATGCAATCTGCCTATAGAGCAATCTATTACGACTGTAACTGAGTGGAGAAAATAACAACTGTGTAATCAAAGCCTCTAATGTGCTCTGCAAGTTGCTGTGATCCCAATTTAATTTATTTAATCAACAAACGAGACTTGATATTGCACTCGCAGCTTGGATTCCCGCGTGAGATTGTTCTGCATCCCGGGACGTTGTTTATTATTTTCCTTTAGTCATCACATTTAAGAGAACAAGAAGAGATGATGGGCTTTGTACTTCAGCACATCAGATAAGCCGATCTCAATGAATGAAGTGTTTCCCACACATGCTGTAGGTGTGGCGATACCATACAAAGAACACAATGAATAAACTAAGAATCAAATCAATACTTCCTACTGAGCAGCCGAAAATGAAGCTTCCTCGTGATGTTGCGACTGCAGTGACATGGAAGCATCTTTCGGATAGAGGAGATCACTTTTAACCTACCTTAACAATGTCTTCATTTGAGGACTTGCACTGCACGAAAGCCGAGACGTCAGTGACTGCCCCGTTCATCTCAATCGAGACCATTTTGACAGGAATGGCCACAGTGCGTCCGGTCAGAATGGCCGTGTTGATAATCTCGGTGTCCTACGGAGACAAAAAATAGACATGGCATTCACGAAACAGTGAGAGGCAGAGAGTGATTTTCCTTGATATTTCATCAGTATTACTCATGTCCACATTTAAAGCCATTACCATCAGGGCTCCTGTGCCTACTAGGTGATACTCTCAGTGGCGGAGCAGAACTCATTACTCTATACTGAGACGTCTTTCATTGGATTTCATCAACTGACATTTTTATTTCTGTGCACTTTTCTTCCAAATGGGGATGAAATGGACAGAAAAGTAATAACCACCTCTTTCCCCCCCAATTCTGTAGAACCTCGAGTAAAAAATTCAGACAAACAAGACATTTACTGTACTGATGCACTGTGACGGACCTAACCTTTATGCAATTCTAGCTGGAACACACAAGTCTAAGGCACACTTGGATGCATCACTGAAATCCTAATTACTCTGGAAAAAGCGAGAGAAAGTGCTGCTGTCAGTGTGAGATTTCAGAGCAATGTGTTAAAATAGCTTTTAATGGGAGGACGTATGACAGAAAAGCTCATTTATTCAGGCCTAATGCATCCATTTTTGTTCATTCATTGTCCATTCAACAGGCTACATGATTATTCTAGTTTGAATCAACAGCCATGCGGGTAAAGGAGAGAAAGTATAGGGTAATTAGAATTTGAATCAGCATAGGGCGCGAAGGGCAATGTCTCAGTTGCCCATATTATCAAAAATCTGTCAACCGTAGTCGAACTGCTGGGATGGTGTTTGATTTGATCATAAACAACAAATAATAATAATAATAATAATAATACATTTTATTTAAATAGCGCCTTTCAAAGCACCCAAGGACACTGTACAACAGATAAAAACTGGAAATATACACAATGGTAAAAATAGAAGATAAAAGTTAAAACATACAGAAATTTAAGAATAGGCAATTTTAAACAGATGAGTTTTGAGGGTGGACTTAAAAAGAGAGAATGAACTAATATTTCTGAGGTCCGGGGGTAGGGAATTCCAAAGTCGAGGGGCAGAGCAGCTAAAGGCCCTCCCTCCCATTGTGATCAGACGAGCAGAGGGAACAGAGAGAGAAAGAGAAGATGAAGATCTGAGGCAGCGGGATGGGAGCTTCATCTGTAGGCAATACACAAAGACTACCTGAAAAAATAGGAAAATGATACAGATACAGCTGCAAATCTGTGCCATGATTCCATAGGTTTTATTCAGCTGCCTCTTCTCTGGTGCACACAGGAAAAATGTAGAAAGCAGAAAGGGAAAGGAGTGGGCGGCTTTATATTAAGGCATTTCTTTCACACACGTTGGACACTCTTATTCAAGTTTAGAAGTGTTGTTGCTAGTTTGCTGTCTAATTAGTTAACGTCTCTCTTGTTTTCATGCAGCCTCAAAAAAATGAACATAAGTGCTAGAGAAAAAAAAACCCCCAAACATCATCCCAGAACATGAGCAGAAATCTTGCTGGAACACGTGAGCACACAAGCAGTTCTTAAATTAATCATAAAATGAATTCATGCCTTAGATAGGCACAACCAGAGATAAAATCAGTCTGCTATCAGACAGAATTGTCAACTCATTACACTCTGACTCGCAGATCTAGACCAAGGCAAACACAAAAGAGGACAGAAGTAAGAATTAAAAGGACGTCATTCCTGTGTGTCTGCTGGCTCATTTTTAATCAAAACCGAAAATGTTTGAAATTAATACAACTCGCGACAGCCTCACTGTCACTTTTTATGGGGCATGATTTTTTTTTGGCTTCTTTTACATTAGTAAGGACATTTCCACTTTAAATCAGAGCAGAAACAGTACAAATCTGTGCATAAAAATATACCCGATAACTTTCATTTCCTGAGACCAGAGCCCCCTGCATAATACCAGCCCGCTCAAAAATAGTGGAAATGGGCGTTAATTTGCATTTACTGTTAACAAACTCCATCCATCCATCCTTCCATCTTCATCCGCTTTATCCGGGGCCGGGTCGCGGGGGCAGCAGCCTAAGCAACAAACTAAGTTAACAAACTCATCTTTAGAATTTGTGCTTCATTTGGATGAGAGCTTGACTAGTATTCACAGCGTCCTTATTTGGGTTTCAGACTAACAAATAAACTTCTGCAGTCTTGACTATTGACAGCTAAGACTGCAAAAGAGCAAGGTACTTTAGTCTCTACGAAATAGGATTTGCAAGCGCATATATATATAGTATCATTTCTTTAACAGTGAGCGTTTCCATCAAAGTTCAATCATGAATCATTGATGTAGCAAAAAATAGAACAAGTACAGAACTTTCAAGAACTTTCTTGACTAGAGTTAGAAAACAGTAACTTCACTGAGTGCTACCTGATAGAAAACCCTTTTGCTTTTTGCCAATTTTATTAACCAAAAAAGAGAAACTGCCAAACAACCGGCATTGCTCTGAGAGAAACTGCTTTGTTAATGCCAGAGGACAGGGGAGAATGGCCAGCAGCAGTAACTCCAATTACCACTCCTTACAACCAAGGTATGCAGAGGAGCACCTCTGAATGCACAAAATGTCTTAGTCGATGGACTAGAGTAGCAGAAGACCACACTGTGTACAACTCCTGTCAGCTAAAACACGAAACTGAGGCTACATTTACATCACCTCACCAAACTTGGACAATATAAGATTATCTTGGAGCACTTTGAGCCCCTGATGTTCAGGTTAAATAAGCATCATACACCACAGCCTACCCAAATTTGCTGCAGACCAAGTTCATCCCTTTATACCTACAGCACACCCAACCCATGTCACATAGCTCAAATCATCTCAAACTGGTTTCTTGAGCACGACAATGAGTTAACACTCTCCACAATCACCACATCCAAGTCCAGAAGAGCATCTCTGGGATTCGGTAGAATGGGAGATTCACATCACGGATGTGCACCAACTGTGTGATGCTGTCATGTCAATATGCACCAAAATCTCTGATCAGGTGAATCTGTGCCATGAAGATTTAAGGCTTTCATTGCTTCCTTTTGGCTTCAAAAGGCAAAAGGGGTCCAATCCAGTACTAGCAACGTGTACCTAATGAAGTAGTTGCATGATATTACACTAGGTATTACTGAAGGTACTAGAGAAGCCTTTTTATGATTCACAGTAACCAAAAATAATGCTTATTTATTTTAAGTTTTTGTACTTTCTGAAACAAAACATGAGTTTCCTTCTCTGTCCGTTTACATCAGTCTTGTTAGTAATTGGCTGCCCTTCAAAAACAGAAGGTTTGAACAGCCAGTGGGTGAGATGTAGCTCACAGAGATAACCATATTAAAGACATGCCTTCACTATAGCATCATAACAGATTCATGAGTGGAGCTTTTATTTCTGTTCTTTTATATTTAAAGAAAAGTCTATTAGGTCCTCTTTGACCTCTATTATAAATCTATATTAGTTTCTTGCTAGTACCTTATTCCTTGTATCTGTATTATCCACATGCATTTATATCCTTTTAAAAGGATCTGAACCATTAGGGGAACAGCATGCTTTTTGGCAGTTGTATTAACCAAAAATATGTTCTCATCCCAGTAAAACCCCATGATTAAACAATCTATTTCAAAGACCTTTTGTTTGGAATAAAAAAAAAATGTGTTCAACAAATTCTAGCATTAGAATTGATTTGTTTTTGTTATTGAAGTTAAGGCATCAGGCATGAAAAGCAGCCTTTTTTTTTTTATTAGCTTAGAGTGTGGGGCCAATTTATGGGAAGCAAAGCACACCAGACCACCTTGGATAACTGACTGGACTCTAGGGGACAATCCTAATTGAAAGACATCCTCCCTAAGCTCTCCTTGCTGTTCCAGCATCTGGTAAATATTACAAAACACGAGACACTTTACCAGTAAATGTGTGCTGCAATGGGATCTCTAATTATACTTCCCTAAATTCAAGAGAGAACAACGATCAGTCATCAGTTTGCTCGGCTATTGTTTCACTTATTTATCAAGTTCTTCAGGAAGCAGTGAAACCGTTTTTTAAATACACCATGGCAAACATTAAAAATGCTGTTGTCATCTTACTGAACACAAGTGGATTAGTTTTGTGACTTTAAAAGCACAAAACTACAATTCAAACTGGCGCACCCGACATCATTAGGCCCAGGTAAAAAAATATCAACTGGGCTAAAGCCTGATTATTTTTTTCATGTCATAGAGGGAGGATATCTCTAAAAACGTCATCCGAGAACTGTAGCTCTGCCTGTATCAAATCAAGACCACATGCTGCTTGTGAGGGGCAACCTTACTTTTAAAGTTTGAAATAATATGGCGCCCGGTTATTTAAACGAACTCCTCAACATGTATGACCCCAAAAGAGCACCGAGATTGTCTCTTAGCACAACCAAGGTCTCGATTGAAGCGTAGAGGAGAGCGGGCCTTCGCAGTAGCAGCACCCAGACTCTGGAATAATCTGCCAGAGGAGATTCCTACTTCAGAGTCTATTCAGTCTTTTAAATCGCGTCTTAAAACTCACTTTTTTACTTTGGCTTTTAATTCGAGTTCAGTATGAGAACCATCAGGCATGTTTTATTTATTTTTTTAAATTGTTAATTCATTGTCTTCTCATTTATCTGTATTTGTTTCTCTAGTGTTTTTTCTTGTTTTTAACCGATTGTGAAGCACTTTGGTCAACTGTACAAAACAATTTTGAATTGAATTGAACCAACCAGAAGACAGAGCTGGCATCATGCAACTTTGAATCGTGCATATCTATTCCAGTAGAATCCAACAATAAGATTGTCAACTTGGAAATAAGCATAACAGGTCCCCTGTTAGTGAACGTTTCCCAATTTAACCAAATAAATCAAGAAAAATAACCTTTTAAAAAAAATAAATAAATAAAATTCTGTAATATTTAGTTTTACAATTTTATAACTTTATAAAATGTGTTCTGTTTGAGATGATTGTGTGTTTGTGTGTGTATGTAATGTCAGTTTCCTCTAAGTTGTGATTACAGACGTTGTACAACCCATTTCTACACATCTTAGTTGCAAATGCCCACAGAGGTCTGGGTTTGTGGAATAATGAGGCGAGTTTACTTTGCGTGTGAGTCCACAAAAAATGCTCAACTATTACCATCTCTAGCTGCCTTTGAATAATGTAAGCAAATACTTTTTGCCAGATGTGTGTCTTTATAAATGCACAAGCGTATACATTTGAAAATAACACATGACTTGAAGCTCTAGAGTTTGTGCAACGCAAAACATCATTTTTTATTTAACATCTGGTCGATGCTGTGGCAGAGAGCAGCTAATGGAAGAGGGAATCTGGCATAACTGTTACTCCCTCCTCTGCAGTTCTCTCTCTTAAAAAAAAGTCATGTGAAAGAGGGCTTTAGTGGTTTGGTGTTAATAGCGGCTCAAAATGTGCAATAAGCCCCGGGGTTGATTTAACCTTACCACCCTGGAATTGTTTCACTTTTGACACTTTAAATTCACCAGTAATTCCTCCCTTTTCCTCCCCCTTCCTCCTCTCATCGGCAGCGGGTGAGCTGTAGTTAGCACACAACCCGGGGACGTCCACCTCTCTGTGAGACGCTCTTCTTCATTCTTCGTCCTCGCCGTTCTCGCTCCTCGTTCGCTGTTCGTGACTCCACTCTAGACATTCATCTCTGTCGCTTTGTGACACAAGAAGCATCATTTTTGTATTTTAGGGACAGAACCGCCTCCCGCCTCTGTATATCCACAGTTTCACAAAGAGCCGATTTGTTCTACAGGCTATAAGTGGGCGTTTGCCACCAGCTGAAAAGTGCTAGTGGATCTGCATCTGTGGCGAAGCTTAAAATGAGTACAGAAAAATGAAGAAGATGAAGAAAGATGTGCAATATCAGAGTCAGATTCTTGTTATATCATTAGAGTTGTTTTTCTTTGACCACTGTACTCTTAACATAATTAGTTTCCGCTCTAAATATTTTAGTACCTTGACCTGGGCAGCAAAGAGATGCTAATAAAAAAGCCCTTGGGACACATTGGTTGAACTGATAAATATGCAGCGGTGTTCATGTTTGTTGCGATAGTTACTCTGCAATCTGGTCATAAAATCATCCTGTTTATACTTTGTTGCTAGACGATGTTCCTGTTAAGGGCTGGAGAAACATGCACCTGCTGCAGGGTCAGATCGGTGCTGAGAATTCAACGTTCATAACCATCACCATCAATCAGTCATAGCCAGCAAATTACTCATGTCCCCCCCAAATAACCACAGCGACTTTGAAAACACAAACAATCACCACTATGTGGAACTAGCGGCAAATAAAAAGTTTCATGAAAACTTGCCTCAACTTCTTTTATGTTGTCCTGTTCCTGAACTTCTGCCAGTGCACTTTTGCACCACTTGCAGTATTCTGCATTATGATGCATGCTGGATCTCTTCCATTGTGTCGAAATGGGAGCTATTTAGCCTTAGCATAATTTTGGGTAAGAAAGCAAAGCTGCAGCAATGGGGCAGGTTGCCCCAAAGCTGAGGTCGTTATCACAGATGTGACGGTTCGACCCTTTAAAGATGAACAAAAAAAAATGCTTCTGCTTTCACTCTTGACCTAATGTGACGGCTTCGGGCTTGGACACTGCAGTCTCTGCTAGTGGCATGTGCTGTTTGGTCTCTGGGTCATAGCAGGAGACCCAACTCTCATCACCGGTAATGATCCTCGACATGAAGGTTGTGTCAGTCTGACACAGAAGTTGATGTTTGCTTTCAGCACAAGTTTGATGTTCATGGTGAAATCACGTGAGTGGTGAGAACAGGACCCCTACAGAGTTGTCTAAACACGGCTGGAAGAGGAGCTGGAAGCCCCTCTGTGCTGCCTGAGGGGGAGACCTTCAAGGGGAGAGGAGCTAAACTTAAGCTACTTAAGAATCTGCGACGATCAGTTGGACTTCTCCTTTTGCTCTGATAGACCCACCTGTTTTCAGTTTGCATAGTTTCGATCATCGGTTCTGAAAGTGTGTTACATTTCTATCTGGACCAGAAGGATCATCACTCTCACTCTTTGATATGAAAAAAAAAAAAGCCTATCTACAAGATACTCTCCTTTTTCAAGGTGACCATATTGGATCCTGACATCTGGAAATAGTAAATGTTGCCTGCTAATAATTGTTTTTTAGGTTTAGGCTAAAACCTAAAAAACAAGCAATCCTTGATAGACTAATTGGAAGCACTCTAAATTCCACTGATGTGAAAACGTTTTAAATTGATCAAGCCTGACTGGTCTCATTGTGCAATTTGTTACAGATCATTTTCTTCATTTTAGTTTGAAAACACAAGCAGGGAAGTATTTTTAGCGATGGCCATGAAATTCCACAACAACTAAAATAATAAAATGACAAGAATGCCTCCTTTTAGCATTTACATGATGGCTGCGCTTAGCGACTGCAACTGAAAGCCATTACAATAAACAATTCGACCAAGCGAGGAGAGAGTAGAGGTGGCAAATTCTTCCATGCAGCCTGGTTTGGATTGCACATTTTACAGGGCAAAGCCATATAGGCAGAAATCTATTTCTGCAATGCAGCGAAACACATCTGGGTGCAAGATGCATGCTAATCCCAAATATCAAGGAGCCCAGAGATATTAAGCGAACCTTATGTTGCAACAGATGTGAAGCACACAAAGTCATAACTGCAGCTCAAGTATATTTAATGGAGCTTTAGATGCAGAACTGTTGTAATTATGCAAATATATAACAGATAACCAAGAGCTGTTATTAGAAGCACAAAGCCTCAGGAGTTGTCAGTGTAGAGCTCCTTCTTATGTCTTAAAATATTTTTAAAAGCATATTTTCTGTATTGTAAGAGAAAACATTAGCTAACGTTGTACTGGTAGAACAGCTTAACGTTTGAAAAAGGGTTGATGGCCTTCGCTCCTATGAATATGCAAACATCCTCAGAAAAAAGCTTTGAGCAATTCTTAGACATTTACTGCTCCACGCAGTCTGCTGTATTATGCGTCATGAACAATACAGTTTCATTACTGGAAAAATAGCGGATTTCAATACGCTAAACAACTCCGTCAAAACCACAAAAGAGTTAAGTACAAAGGCAGGTGTAGCTGGATGTTCTCAGCACTGCTTGGCTGGTTAATTTCTCTTTGCTTCCATAATCTTTACAACGCTCAATAATTGCCACCTTTCAAAAGGCAAAAAGGAAGAGTCTAGATTAGAAGAGTAATGGACACTTGGACTGGTCGGCTCTGAACAATCAGTAAGTCGCTGCAGACGGCGTAGGTGTTGATTGGATGTATGTGCAATGGCAAGCTGTCTGTGTGCAGAATGCTCTGCACACATTGTATACTGAAACTAGACCTGCTGAAGAATGACTGTGTGCTGATTAAAAGGAAAAATAGTATTAAAAAAATAAAATCTTCAAAATTAAGTCAGGTTTGCAAGGAAGCAGAAAGTGAATGGCTATTAGACTTTTCAGAAGAAATACGTAAAAATCTTGTACTGTACGGTTACTTTTTACTGTTAAATGACTAATCCTGCAAAAAAATTGCTAGAAAAACACAGGAAATGTACAGTAATGTAACATTTTATATAAACAAAACTGAATACTGTAACTGATTAGCATTCCAAAGTGTAGATTATTCTATTCTATACATTCTCTTCCTGTTTAAATAAATCACTGAAGTGCCGTAAAATACTGGTGACTGTAACAGCCGGTTTTATTTAACAGTAACAAAGTGAAACATCTGTTTTGTGCACCAGTACTTACAAATTGGTATGCAGTATTTACAAAAATATCTAGAGTATAATGTATTTCTCATTTGCAATATAACAGACTGTCTCTTATTTACCAAAGCTGTGTTTTTTTCCACTGTACTTTTAGTTTAGTTGTAGTAGAAATGAGTCCCTGTTATTCAGAGCCTTACATAAGCATGTTGCAGCACTAACACATTGTCAAGAGTTATATTCTACAAGGGTACTGAGCTTTTAAAGAAACCAACCAGTGTATTATTCTGCTTCTATGGAAGTCACACAATGGCTAATGTAATAGTCCACACAGAATTTGGCTCATAATATCAGACCTAGTGATGGTTTTACTAGAAAAATATTTTGTGACCGAATAATGTGTTATATTTCAAAGGCTTAAGGCAGAAACCTTCACTAACAGCTTAACTATAAACTACTAGCATTTGAAATTAAATAATATTGAGTAAAATAAAATGAATATGAATTTTAAAAAATTACATCCATATGAATTTGTCATTACTCACCATGGCCAGAGGGATGATGGCCTGAATGTCCCGCTGCACTACCGTCAGTTCTGTCACGACCTTCTCTGAATCAGGTGGTGGGTTTTGTCCCTTATAATCAATGTTCCAGTTGATCCTTCTGGTTACCGAGAGGCTGGTGAAGTTCTCCATCTCAAAGTCCAGCTGCATCACCTCGACATTGCCCACAACATCCCTGCCAGACCGCAAGGAGACAGCCATCAAACAGAGCCCAGCGTAAATGTCAAACACTACTCATAGCAACATATTCAAACGCAGGAGAGTTTACATAAGCAGACATTCTGGCAGCATATTCGTTTTCAGTGATGAAATTGTTGACTAGATAGTGCTTAATTATTAAAAATGTCATTTAGTGTGTGGTTGACACACTGCTTTTAATTTTTTTTTACGCTGTCCCCGAGTTACCCTTGAGTTGAAACGAAGAAATAATGCATTCATTAAGACTTCAGCGTGTGAAACACTGCAGCCAAGAGCTTTAGAGCTGAATAGATACTTCTCAGATGGCGCAGTTTCAGTATTTGTTCTTCACTCAAAGCGATTCTACATTTACATATCTGTAAGTAGAACTTTTTGTAGACCTTCAATAGAACACCATATATATAAGTTCTGCATATATTCATATACAGAACTTGCTCCTTATATCTGGAACAAACTCCCAGAAAGCCTCAGATCAGCTGAAACACTCAGTTTATTTAAATCCAGGTTGAAGACTCACCTGTTCTCAGCTGCATTTGAATAAAGCACCAAATCCACACTTTAAGCTTAAATTTCAAAACTTACATTTAACTACTGATTTTATCTACTGTTCTGATTTTATCTGTTTTGATTTTATATACTGTTTTGTTTGTTTGTTTGTTTGTTAATTAGTTAGTTTATTTGCTTGTTTTAATCAATTTTAAATCATGCTTTTTATTTGTTCTTGTTTCTAATGTCTCTGTAAAGCACTTTGAATCACCTTGTTGTTGAATTGTGCTATACAAATAAACTTGCCTTGCCTTGCCTTGCCTACATAAGCAGGTGATCACCTCCAAAATAAGGCCGTAGCTTTTTCTCTCTTGAATAGAAAGGAGCTGTTTGAAGATTGATCACAGTTTTGTGGTTGGATCAGTGAATCAATGGCCACAAAGCTGCCCTGGACAAGACCTCTGATTAAAATCTTGGCTCTAGGATTTGGTTTTTGCTCTAGTCAAATCAATGTCGCGCATTCAGCAGAGCTCAGAGGAGTTGTCAGCCATAGTCGATGATGACAACGCCCTATTGCAACTTTTCATTCAGTCGGCGGGATCATAAACAGCTCCTTCACTGTCTTCATCAGATTTCCTGACAGATACAAGGTAGATAACAATGCTATAGAATCTTAAAGGTCATAGCCAGGAGCAGACTGAAACATGAGTTTAGATTGGGTCATTATTCCACCCCGTTCTGCTCATGCAACCCAGCAGAATGCTAATATTGCTGGCTCACTCTACCGTCTGTTTAGGGATATCCAGATATCAGGTTTTTATTTTTACTTGGCAAGTAAATTACAATGTAAATTGTAGTATTTATAACAGCAATAATCTTTCAAATGTAGCAAACATTTACTAGGAATATACCGATTACAGCAAAGAACACATGTAGAAAAGCAGTCATATAAAATAATCAGGATATACTTTTAGAACAGAGAGAGAGAGAGAGATACTTTTATATGTTTTTATATCAAAACATCAAGTACAAGTATCCAAAAACTTCAATTCAATTTCATTTATACAGCGCCAAATCACAGTAACAGTCGCCTCAAGGTGCTTTATATTGTAAGGTAGATCCTACAATAATAGATACAGAGAAAAACCCAACAATCATATGACCCTCTATGAGCAAGCACTTTGGCGACAGTGGGAAAGAAAAACTCCCTTTTAACAGGAAGAAACCACTGGCAGAACCAGGCTCAGGTAGGGGGCGGGGCCACCTGCTGCGACCGGTTCAAACTGATCTTCAGCTCACACAGTGTTTCAGCTGGTGTTCTGGATCCACCCAGTTTCTGACTGGCACTTATTTTTCAGTATTTAACTGCATCTCCTTTTAATTTTCTCCCTTTCTCAACCAGCACTACTTTGGCCGCCTTGCAGAGAGAAAGGGAGGATGTTGCATGTTGTTGCTGTTGTGTGAATTTGTGTTTTTATGCTAATTGTTTTGTTTTTCTTACTAACTTTAAGTTTAGGTTTAAGAAACACGCACTCAGTCACAAATTTCTTTGGTTTCTTGGAAAATGAAAGCGCTTTCTAACGGTAACATTTCAGACACGACAGCAGTATTTCTCGAGGTCTCGCACTGGAACTTAACACCCAGCCATCAGCAGACAGCGTGCTGAAATTTTCTCATTTTAACTAATGATATGGTTACATTTTGAAAAATAAGGAACTATCTTAAAGGCAGGGAACAAAATAATTGGCATGTACTGTAATTACAGTGCACAGTTAAAGAAAAAACCTGATATTAGATGTTTTTAAATGTTCCTATATCCTTTACTTATATAAGAGTGTCAAAGGGGGCATTATTGAGAAATAATAGTTTTCTAATGGTTTTCCTACTCACTTTATTAAGTTATCATATACAACGACTTATTCAGGGATTGACTTTAAATGAAACAGAGAGAAGGGTCTTGTCAATAACCAATCACTGCTCCCTAATCTCGCCAGCTTTCTCCTTCTATCCAAAGGTCTCAGTGTTGAGTCTGTGCAAGGAGATTGCAAATTCTGTTCTGCCTCTCACTTTGGAATAGACGTCATTAAATGGGCTGCAGATTTGCTTCTAACCGATCGATCGCTATTGGTAGGTAACCTGATTGTTCTCATGGCCATGCACACAAACTATCTGAGCACCATCGCCCTTTGTGCCTCCATCTACCAGAAACTTTTGCTTATCTTTTTACTATCACAACCACGCCAACGATTCAAGACCCACAGCGGCCTTCTTATTATGAAAATTCTACATGTTGGGCTTGTAATCCTCAGGTTCAACAAGCCTAACATTAAACAATCTCGCTGATGGTGAAGAGGCAAATTAATTCTCTTTCCAGCTGCTGCGAGAATCATCCCACCCAAGCCTCACCTTTAGCGAAAACTGAAACAGTAGCTATCTGTCCTTCACAAAAAGCAGAAAGCCATCCCAGCATTCAAGCTGAGAGGCTTTTAATGAAAGCTGGATCAAACTCCATGTACAACCGTCCGCCCACAAAAGGTTCCTCTCAGGAACACCGAGATGAGATCTCAGCCTATTTGTCTCGACATCACTCAGTGAAAACAAACACCTCCGTCTGTCTGTGACACACTCAAACTGTCATCAATACGGCCCACTAGAGTGAGTGCAGGTACAGCCGCTCAATACTATGTTGCCTGCCACCATGCTGGAGGGAAGGAAAATGGTGTTCACAATACAGTGGTTTAGGTTAGAGGGCATACTTCTTTTTTATGAGAGTGAACTGCAAAATATGAAACTGTAGCTGAGAGCTGCAGAAGAAAAGCTCGGATTTTTTGACTCAAAGGAGCTGTAGATTCACTTGACATTATGACATTAGTTTTTAGATCTGAATCCAAAGAGCAGATCTGAGGAATTATGGCACTGCTATCTGTTACCACATGGCTTAACATGGCCTCTCTGCCTCCTTACATTGCTGTTATCTGCATCGTGACTCCACAGAACAACTCCAGAGATTTTTGTCTTGCCAGTTAATGCCACTTCATTTTCTGCTTGGCTGTATTACAGACAGAAAAATAATCTTAAAAGCAAAGAAATGCACAGTCAGCTCAGTCAAATCACAGCCAAGGTCTGGTTCAAATCCACGGGCCACCTGGGGTGTTTCTGTGTGGAGTTTGCAGGTTCTCCCTGTGCCTGCATGGCTTCTTCCCACAGTCCAAGCACATGCACGTTAGGTTAACTGCTGATTTGAAATTGCCCATAGGTGTGAATGTAAGTGTGAATGTTGTCTGTCTCTATGTGTTGGCCCTGTGATAGACTGTGGACCTGTCCAGGTGTTTACCCTGCTTCTCACCCGGTGGCACCTGAATGACCCTGAATTAGATAAGTGGAAGAAAATCAATGAACAGGTATCAGCTCTAGTGTGTTTTGGTACACATTTTTTACAACAATCGTCTTCATCCGATGAATGTCCCCGTGTGCGTTAGCTACTTTTCTGGAGGAAATCCTGCACGGCAGACCCACTCATGTGACTTTTTCTCCCGTTTACAATTTTCCGATGGTTCACTTTGAAATGTCAGTGCTGTCACTGTCCTGCATTGATGCCCTGATTTCCCATTGCTGTAACCCGTCCACCACAACAACATACACCTAATTATATTAGCCCCAATTAATTCTCCTGCTGAACTAAATCAAACCAGACTCGTCCAACTCACTGTGTATGTGTAGTGTACCTCATTAGATAACACTTTTTAACTATTTTAATTGGGATCCAAATCAGTGTGTGTGTTTTTCACCAAATGAGGCCATTCTGTGGAGGAACCTAGCATTTACATTTTAGGAGACAAACTCCAGCTGTAGACGATCACAAATACCTGCGAATCATAGTTAAACTTTAATTTGAGTCTTAAATTTTAAAACGTTTTATTATTACATTTATTCTGGCTGACTTTATATAGAAACAAAACGACATGTCCACACATCTCCCATATTCATTATTATATTACAACATGGTCTAAATGGTTTAAACCTGTTACAGTTTTTATAAAAAAGAACTTTAAAAGGTTTTCAATAAATAACCATCGTCATTTTTTTTATTTTACAGGCGCGGAGATTACTCCGTTTTTTGCTAAACATACTGCCTTATTTCTGATATTATAGACAATACATACAACATTTAAATGCCCTTTATAGATATGGTTGTATTAATCAGTTATCAGTTCTGTGGGCACCGAGATGATTTTGTCCTCCTGTTGCCATCGTTGGTATGTTGTTGTTGTTTTTTTAAATATGTGTAATGTTGTATGTTAATATGATAAATCCATTTTTTTATTTTGCTTTTATTATCCAGCCAGGAAATACTGATGAGTTACAGGTCTGTTACTAATGTACAGTGTGCCCATTAAAAACAGACAAATAAATACATACATAAAAGGAAAAATGAGAAACTAATAGTAATAATAGTTACACTAATAATTAAGCTAGTTGTTTTTCTAGTTTTTAAACCAGCATCTATACAAAACAAAAGCTAAAGGCATAAAAAAATATTAATGTGGTATTATGTTATATGTTATAAGTGCTTAATTCATCATTTATATATCACTCCTCCTCCTTAGTGTCATTTATAAATACAGGTATGTTTATCCATCTGTTAATGTTACACCATGTACAGCTATCGCTGCCGCGATATCATCTTAACAGTAATCACAAAAACATGGTCATAATAATATCTGTATTATTAATAGAATACTAAGGAGGAGTAATGCTGTATAAATGATGACTTAAGCACTTACTAATGACTTAATGATGCTTAATGGTGTAAAATTATTATAAAGTGCTACCAAATTATTTAAGACATACATTTTGTGATTTGTAGCCTCGTCCGGGATATTAAGTACCACAACCATGTGACTGGTTTTCGGGAAGTGGACTTACAGTCCAACAATGCAGCTGTACAAAAAGCAGACTGATGAAAAAGTCAAACTAGATAGTGTCGGAGCGTCCACACAGCGACTCCTTGAAGATGTAAACCATTTGAAAAGGAAGCCCGGATGGACTTTTTGGATCCATGGACACCTCCCCTTCTTAACGCTATCATGCAATTATTCACGATGACTCACTTGAGCTAATGATGGAGTCACAAAACTCAACACAAAGGCATTTTTAAATATTAGTGGGCGGTGAAATCTTAAATGTGTGATTTCACACCAAAGGGCTAAATGAATGGAGAAACCATGGCTCAAGAAAGTCTGGCCTTGTCTCCATTAACTTAATGATGTTCTGTGTGTATAGCACAAAGTATATATTTTAAAAGCTGCAGCTCGGGGCTTTTTCAGAGCTCAGGGGGATTTTCGTTCTTTGATCAAAGGTCTGTTTGAACTGATTAACAGGGAGTGTTCATTGGATCAAAGCGCTGCAAGGCAGTGTTACAAAAGCAGGAGAACAAAAACGATGAACAAAGAGTTGAAAATGGTTCATGCTTAAGTCAATGGCACTACAGCCCTTTAGTATGACTTTTTGAACATTTAAAAGAAAGTCAAAGTTTAATTAAAATTTAAAACAACACTTCAACATGTGCTGTTTGACTAGAATGACAGGTTTCGGGTGGAAAAACGTGCCTTCGACAAGCTATGACACGCTTGTGTAATCCAGTTTCTTTATTTCTATTAAAGGACTTTTTAAAAAGCCCTAATGCTCACGTACACCAACAAACAGCTAAAGTTTGGGGCCTTAAAAACTCCTAAAACTGAGTTGAGTTGCTTTTCAGCTGCTGCTTTTCCCCACATCTCAGGAAAAAGCACTTTTCTGGATCATAAAACATGCCAACAAAGTAAACCGTGCATTGTGTTCATTGAAAGAGTCTTACTTGAGTGTGGAAACAGTTTGTGTACACAGGCCAACAGAGGATGCCTTTTGTGCTAAGAAACACATTTTCTCTCCTTTGCAGAGTCAAAAAGGGGCAAACATCAGTGACGACGAAGCAGCTTTGCAAAACACTGTACTCGCCTGTCCTCCTGAAGCCTTTGTTAAGAGTCAATATTGGCATTTAAAAATGTTCTCAGAGTCTTTTCCCTGCTTCTCTTGTTTAACCCTGAATTATTAAACTGAACTAAGAAACATCTTATTAAATGACAGAGGCATTGCCACAGTGTTTTCAAGAACATTATTCATTTGAAACCCATTGACCGCGATCAATAATGCATCGGTTCATGTGGCGTTATCAACGAGCTGCTGTTAGAACGGGACCGTTCCAGATGGAGGGTTACAGACAAAGAAATATGTTGACTAATTCCAGCGCCGGCTGAAGTGCGAGCTGATGAGGACAGCTAAAGAATAATAAAGAGCGGAGAGTGATGAAGAGATCAACAACGCGCCCTGAAGGGAAAACATTGTCACCCCATTTCCTCAGATTCAGGTAATTTTGAGTAAACAAAACCAGATGTTCAAACCGAATTGGTGCTCAGATGTGTTCGCCAATGAGATGCAAAATGATGCTGCTGTGTGTATGCTTGTGTTTTTAGCAGAGTGCGTGTTTGTGCATGTGTCTGACTGAGACTGGTGACTTGCTTAGTGGTAACCAAAAAAACAAAACATATGAACAAGAACAATTATTGAACTTAGAAAACAGAATAGATTTCTCCCTATTACCACATTTAATTGGGTGATTAGGGAAAGAACTGTCTTGAGTATTCATGTATTTTTGGGCTCATTACTGTAAAGTCTTTGAGTCTTAGGCTTCTGCACATAGAGTCTTGCTTAAAATGTAAGAAATTTTCACCTACTTTCATGATTTAGCTCAAAGAAGTAAAAAGAGGAAGGAGCAGACTTCCTTTAGTCATAACAGAATAGAATAAAAAAAGATTGCTTAAAGAAATGTGGGCGTGATAAGTCATTCCCAAAAGACGCCATTAAAATACATGTAACCAGGTTGTATGGCAACATTTGTCAGTTTGTTTTTGTCAGAATGAAAGAAGTAATGCCAATTTAGTTGTATTTTTGCAACTAAACATGTAATACATCCATTTACTTTAGAGTAGTCAATACTAAATTAAATGAGAAAATGCTGTTTTCTGTCTCACTAATAGACATCTTTTACTAGTTTGGGTTAGTTGACCCAAGTTCAGCACAGCTGCAAATTAAGACATAATTTAGACCACTGTAATAATGGTTATTAGATCTCATTCACTTTCTTGATCACTTGTTGTAGGGAGGTATGGTGAATCTCTGCTTTCACAGGTTACAAGTGGTCCAACCTATGGCACTATGATGGGCACAGGAGTTGACAACCACTTGCAATCACTAGATTAGGCTCCGGTTAGACAGACATAGAGACCAGTCACATTTACTTACTTCTTCAGAGAGTGTGTTCCATGCCACCTATTGGCAACTGCAGCAACCAGCCAAGGAGAGTTTTGGTGCAGCATCTTCTGCTTATTTGAATCAAATTCACGCTAATGACTATCAGTAACCTCCAATAGCTATTCCCCAGCTGGTTGCAGAATACATACTTTTCCCTAGTGACTGGCGATTACCTGTGGGTCATTGACTGGTCCATCTAAGCCTCTGTCACTGTGGCCTAACACGCATGTCTTTGGACTGCTGGAGGAAACAAGAGCATAAAGAGAAAGCTAACTCTGACCCAGGGGAAACATGCCAACTCCAGCAGACAGACAGGCTGATTATCAGGGCTGAATCTCAAATCTTTGTCCTCCTAGATTAAGAGCAATCACTGTCAAAATGCTATTTCTGTCTCAAGATAGAACGACTTGTGTATTCAAATTTCCTGAATTTCTGTATGAGTCATGCTGCCCAGTAGTAACATAAAAGAAAAAAAAGCCAAAGCGGCTTTGCCACATTTGTGAAAATGGCAAACAAGCCAACAGTTTGATATATACATATACATATACATACATATATACACATATATATATATATATATATATATATATGTATATATATACATATATGTATATATATACATATATATACACATATATGTATATATTAGGGGTGCAACGATATTCGTATCGATATTGAACCGTTTGATACAGTGCTTTCGGTTCGGTACGCATATGTATCGAACAATACAACATTTGTAATTTATTTTATCAACTTTCCTTCTGACGATGCTGTCTGTGTTGAGCGCTCAGTGAATCTGCGTTCGACTACTCCGCCTAGGCTGCACTGTCGAGCACAGATCCACTGAGCGCTCAACACAGACAGCATAGTCAGGAGGAAGAGCGCAGGGCAAGCTAGCGAGACAGAAGTTAAGCTCTCCTTGCAAGATGGACCTCCCCCACCCTCATTCAGATCTGGCGTTTGGAATTATTTTGGTTTTCATGTGACGTATGACCCTGAAGGTAAGCGAGTCATGGACTAAAGTAAAACAGTATGTTGGATGTGCCATGCAATGCTTAATTACATTGGTGTGAACTAGTGTGCTAGCGCAGTTAGCTCGTTAACGTGTTGGCAGTCTAGCCCCATGCACGGAGCGATCGGCGGTAGCTCGTTAACGGAGATTTGCCGTGTTGTGGCGTTAAAGTCATTTCAACGAGATTAACCTGAAAGCACTAGTGGGAACACAACGAATATGACTGCACATTTACGCCGACATCATCCTAGTGCAAAGACAAAAACAACAAGCATGCTACTAACTTTAGCCGAGTCATTTAGACAGCTGTTAGCACATGATTCTCCTTATGCTGCTGAGAATATAGCCCAGAAGAAGCGGATAGTATAGCTTTTATTTTGGAAAGAGACATTTCTCTGTAATAAACTCTCTTTTCCAAAGATGAGTGATTCCTCAATCAGATACAGGGCTTGCAAAATCGCTAGCCCGACGTCCCGGAGCTAGCGATCTTTCCAGTCGGGCTACAAAAATCTCTCTGCCCTGCCCGTCGGGCTATTGTAGGAAAAATATATGTCAATGCTTTTGCATTCTTTCAGAAATGTAGCTGGGTAATTATGTCATTGGCATCGGTGAGCCACTGTCAATATGTGACATATTGAAATCGCGTTTGAATTTGCGCTTGTTTTTTTGCTTTCACTTTGCAATCGTGCGAACTGTGTATAGAGAGCGACAGCACTGATCTGTGAGTGATGATAATTTGTGCACCAAATCCTCTGACATCGTCTTATTAATCGTTAGCTTACTATGCAAACATGACAAGTGAAATCTCCCGCAGCAAGCTTAAACATGTGAGAGGTTGATCGCGCAGAGAATCGCTGAGCTTATGTGAGTGCGTGTGTAAAAGCATTTCAGTTCTGCTGAGCCAAATAAGACAGGTCGGGGTGAAGAAGTGACAGCCAAAGAAAAGCTTACCACAAAACGGAGAAGTTATGACAAATCAGACTATAAGGCAAAAAGAAAGTGCAGCTTTATGGTTTCATGGACAAAAGAATTTCTGTGGCTGCAATATGACGAGCTAAATAACCAGGGGTGCACATAAGTGGTCCGCAGGTGCGCATTCGCTGTCAAAATAAAAAACGCGCACAAGGGTTAGGGTTAAATTTAAAAACTGTACTTTTGAGTTAAAATATATATTTATAATTTTAATAAATGACAAATTAAAAAGGCATGAACATTTTTTTGTATCGAAAAAATATCGAACCGTGACACCAAAGTATCGAACCGAACCGAACCGTGAATTTTGTGTATCGTTGCACCCCTAGTATATATATGTATATATATATATACATATATGTATATATATGTATATATATATACATATATGTATATATATACATATATATACATATATGTCAGCAATATCAGGAAGAAGGAACACGAGAAGCTGGAGAAATACCAAGGGCTCAGAGAAGAGCTCAAGAGGATGTGGAGGGTGAAGGTAACGGTGGTCCCCGTGGTAATCGGAGCACTCGGTGCGGTGACTCCCAAGCTAGGCGAGTGGCTCCAGCAGATCCCGGGAATAACATCGGAGATCTCTGTCCAGAAGAGCGCAGTCCTGGGAACAGCTAAGATACTGCGCAGGACCCTCAAGCTCCCAGGCCTCTGGTAGAGGACCCGAGCTTGAAGGATAAACTGCCCGCAGGGGCGTGCTGGGTGTTTATATACACTGAACAAAAATATAAACGCAACACTTTTGTTTTTGCTCCCATTCCCCATGGGATGGACGTAGAGACCTAAAATTCATTCCAGATACACAATATAACCATCCCTCCCAAACAGTGGTCACAAATCAGTCCAAATGTGTGGTAGTGGGCACATCTGCTATATTGAGATAATCCATCCCACCTCACAGGTGTGCCACATCAGGATGCTGATCTGACATCATGAGTAGTGCACAGGTGTACCTCAGACTGCCCACAACAAAAGGCCACCCTGGAATGTGCAGTTTTTTGCGCTATTGGGGATCTGGGGACCCAGAACCGGTCAGTATCTGGTGTGACCACCATTTGCCTCATGCAGTGCAACACATCGTCGCATGGAGTCTATCAGATTGTCAATTGTGGCCTGTGGAATGTTGGTCCACTCCACTTCAATGGCTGTGCGAGGTTGTTGGATATTCGTGGGAACTGGTACACGCTGTCGTATACGCCGGTCAAGCACATCCCGAACATGCAAGAACTGGGACATTCTCAGCTGCCATCTGCCCTGAACAATGTGAACCATGATTCATCCGTGAAGCGCACACCTCTCCAACGTGCCAGACGCCATCGAATGTGAGCATTTGCCCACACAAGTCTGTTACGGCGACGAGCTGGAGTCAGGTCAAGACCCCGATGAGGACGACGGGCATGCAGTTGAGCGTCCCTGAGACGGTTTCTGACAGTTTGTGCAGAAATTGTTTGGTTGTGCAAACCAATTGTTCCAGCAGCTGTCTGGGTGGCTGGTCTCAGACGATCTTGGAGGTGAACCTGCTGGATGTGGAGGTCCTGGGCTGGTGTGGTTACACGAGGTCTGCGGTTGTGAGGCCGGTTGGATGTGCTGCCATATTCTCGGAAACGCCTGTGGAGACGGCTTATGGTTGAGAAATGAACATTCAATGCACGGGCGACAGATCTGGTTGACATTCCTGCTGTCAGCATGCCAATTGCACGCTCCCTCATTGCTTGTGGCATCTGTGGCATTTTGCTGTGAGACAAAACTGCACATTCCAGGGTGGCCTTTTGTTGTGGGCAGTCTGAGGTACACCTGTGCACTACTCATGATGTCAGATCAGCATCCTGATGTGGCACACCTGTGAGGTGGGATGGATTATCTCAATATAGCAGATGTGCCCACTACCACACATTTGGACTGATTTGTGACCACTGTTTGGGAGGGATGGTTATATTGTGTATCTGGAATGAATTTTAGGTCTCTACGTCCATCCCATGGGGAATGGGAGCAAAAACAAAAGTGTTGCGTTTATATTTTTGTTCAGTGTATGTATATATATATATACATATATATGTAGAGATAGAGAGATAGAGAGATGTGTATATATATATATATATATATATATATATATATATATATAGAGAGAGAGAGAGAGAGAGAGAGAGAGAGAGAGAGAGAGAGAGAGAGAGAGAGAGAGAGAGAGAGATAGATAGATACTGGCTTTGATTGACTTGAGAGTTATTTTTGTTTACTCTTATTTTTTTTTAACTCTTCGATCATTTTTAAAGACATGTAAAGACTTTGGGAATACAAATAATTTGCCAGTGTCACAAAGTACATAATTAATAAAGCATATCAGTAATTTCGAGTTCAATTTAGTGTTCGAACTGTCTGGAAATACCATCGTAAAAAAATCACAACCCCAAATATAAGCAATGTGAATGAATTTCACAACAGTTTTCAGCATGGCGTGGGCGCCTTTTATATAAAACGGATTTCAAGCTCATGTTCAATCGATTTTATGGGAATGAGGCATGAATCCCCGACTCCACTGCTTGACTTTAGAGGCTCATTGTTTGCTGGTTTTGCTCTAGGTGGCCACTCAATTGACTTGGTTTTTGAGAAAATGCAGTGTGACACACTTTTTTTCTGTCCATGCTTGACCCCCAACTGGACATTTCCCACAGTCTGTTCAGTGACAGGTTGCTTCTCCCAAAGACAAGAACTAACAGACTTAAAAACTCCTTTGTCCCACACGCCATCAGACTGTTTAACTCCTCTCTGGAGGGGAGAGGGAGGGGAAACAGGAGGACAAAGGAGGGAACAACTAAGCTGTAGTGCCTCTTCACCTCACTGTGCAATACCTTTTGTGCAATACTTTTGTAAATAGTCAACGGTGCAATAGACTCAATACTTGAAATGTGCAATTCACTTGTATTTTTATTTTTATTCCTATTTATTCTATTTATCCCCTTTGTATATTTTATTTATATTGTCTCTGTATTTATATATATGTGTGTGTGTATAACTCTGTAACTTCTGTCGGTGCTTTGCTTTTTTGGAAGTCGAATTTCCCAGAGGAACCCACCCGAGGGATTAATAAAGTTCTATCTTATCTTATCTTATCTTACATGGTGACAGGGTAGCAAAGACTACATGACACGGGTCACTAAATATAGCAAGGACGGCTGTCGCTAAGGAGGCGCTAAGGAATAAACAAGAGAGAAATGGTGGACCTCTTTCTCAGGTGAGGTTATTCTGTTTTCTTCCTTGCTGCTCTTTTCCTCCTCCCAACCATCAGGACTCCGCAGGGATGCCAATATATAGACCAGCAGTTGCTAACGTCTCTAGCCAAGCTCCCAGTCCTTCAGGTCTTAATAAATTGAACACATCACATAACGTGATTTATAGTTGCTAATTTTTAGTTGCTTTCCCTCAGTGGATCAAGCTCGCAGGCTGGGAGAACTGCACTCTTGTAAAGCCCCATAATGGATGTTCACTGTGTTATTGTGGAAGCACCTGTTTACAGGGTGTGTGCACCCAACGTTAATAGCAATTAAACATATTTGTGCATTTGCTCAGATTTTTTGCTTTTATTTTTTTACCAATAAAACAATAATGAGGCAAATAGATTTTTAGGTTTATTTTAAAGCATTTCTCCTGGACAGTTTTTAAAGATTACTCTGTAAAAACCCAGAATCTCTACTGCCAATGCATTCCATTAGAACCATAACACCAAAGAAATGATGACCTTCCTTCCTTTCATTTTCCTTTCATCGGGCTAAGAAGGATATTCTAGATCTTCTCCTCAGCAACATTTTCCTAGAGCCTCTCCTGGGGAATCCTGAGACACTCCCAGGGAGGATGATATAGTCCCTTCAGTGTATTCTGGGTCTACCCTGGAATCTCCTCCCAGCTCTGCTGGGCGTGCCTGAAACCTCCTGGAAAAGGCACCTATGCGGGATCCTAATCACATGTCCAAACCGCCTCAGCTAGTGCCTTTTGGTACACTGTCTTCACTGTGAACATCATCCACATCTTATTTCTAAGGCTGAGCCCGGCTATCCAACAGATACATTTCAATTACCACCCAGAGCTCATGATGACTCATGATGGGGGGGATTTTGAGTCCATTTCAAAGGACTGAAAAATTCGCCAATGTGACTGCTTTTGATGTTGCTCTTCTAATTATCTGTTATTGCATATGATTCGGATCTTTGTTCACTTGCCTGTAACAAATTTGAGTTGTATTATTTTCCTCTTATTTTGTTATATATTTGGTCTGGATCAGAGTCAATGATGGATGCACGGAGGGCTGGGTGGGTTGCTGGGTTTGGAGAGAAGTTGGGGGGGGGGACCTTTGGGGGGGGGAGCTAATCTGAACGAGTAAAAGGTGAAATCTGGAGCAGGGCACCCAGGCCTGAGGAGCAGAGCTGATGAGGCAGAGGGCTGCAGATTGGGGAGGAACAACATGGACGCTGAATGAGGTCTGTTGTTAGAGGAGGTGGATGACATCATAAACTCTCACTGTTCTACTTTCACAATGATAGATCTATTAAAACGTGCTTGTTATTTTGTTGTAGCCTCCTGTGGTTTAAAATGCAGCCACCGACTGGTTCAGTCTGGCTCACTGCAAGCTCTCTGTTTTTAATACTTCCTTTATATTAGCGTAACTAATAGGCCTGCCACACCTTATGTAAAATTCATTTTTAGCTTTTTCATAATGTTCTTCATCTGCAATAATTGAATTATTCAGATGTGTTAGTTATTATATTGTTTGCTGTACCCGTTATTAGTGGATGCTAAAATAAGTTTTACCTTTCTGAACTGTAACGAAATCATTTGTAAAAATAATAAAAGCCCTAAAACTTAATCTCACATATTTCTAACAACTTAATTTCTTTAAGAAATGATTTCTTCTCTGGCTTTGCTTCTGTTCTTGCAGGGCGGGGTCAGAATGACCCCCCCAGCAGTTTTGTAATGTTTGGGGCTCTGGTGTTAAAACATTAATCTAATTGAAACCTCTTAATTTCAGCTCAGTTCCCTTCTCCCTACCAGCCTGATCTAGTGCAATCCCTCCATTACTGCTGGCCTGTACGCACCAATCCACCTGACGTTCCATTTTATCATCGCTTATGAACAAGATCCTGTTGAGCTTTTTAATTATAGCATTTCATTGACTGGAGTATCAAATTTCAGCTTAATTACTTATTACCTCTGTTGTACTGAGACAGAGGAACACACCGCGCAGGCACTAAAACAAACCAGCAAATCCTCTTTGCAGGGCCTCATTTCATACTGTAGTTTGAATTGTTTTCGGTAAATCGGACCTTTAAGTGCGTGGAAGAAAAGTTATCGGAGCATCCCGTACACGGTTCACCTCCATTTACCGGTCAAATCAATTAGGCTGTTCCTAAACGCATGCTAACGAATGCATTAAGCTGTATGCAGTTTAGACTGCATTAAGCTTGCAAATCTCTTTGCAGCTCTACTTTATTTACCAAGTTGCATTTACCATAGAATCTGGCCACACAGAGTCCATTACTATCCCGTCAGACACCACAGGACCACGACTGGGTGGTGTTTTTACTCTTTTGAGAAGCCTGAGGTGTAATTACTGCTCTCAGACAAGATCTAATCTCAAAGGTATTTTAATGCCAGCAGTCACAATCATCTACCTCATCTTTCCACGTAAACTAAATTGACGGCAGATGTAGTGAGACTAAGCAGATAATATCTTCATTCATTTAACTTTGGCCTATAAGGCAGAGGGTGCTTTAGTCACTGGGACAATGGTGTGTTTTATCTTCTGTCTGAGCATATGCTTTTAGAAGCTGCCTTTCATCAGGTAACTATGACTGATTAGTCAAAGGAAAATAGATCTTTTGTCCATAGTTAAGGAAGACAAGTACCACCGTCTCTGTGTAGCTGGAGCAGGAGCAGAAATCAACAGCTGCAGCGGCAGTAGTTGGTTAGACAGACCCAGTGTGTTTAGGCCCAGGGCTGTTGACTTACCCCTGCTTGACTGCTTTGTTCTTGTTCACATCGATGGTGGTGATGGAATGCTTGGCGCCAGACTGTACCTCCCATTCAACCTTCCACTGGGGGCTCTTCGAGTTGGTTTGGAGCAGGTTTACCCCCTTTTTAGCTTTGACCCTGCAGGAAATGGCGAGAGAGAAAAAATAATAGAGGAGGTCAATTTTATTAAGGGGGATGATTTATGTGCAAGGTCAGAGGTGGATACCCTCTCTGTGCTACAGGCCTCCTCCCTGGATTGCATCATGGCAAAAGCAATTCCACAGATGAATCAATAACAAAGATGAATGAAGATGACAGTGCAGTGATACATGAGAGCAGAAAGGTAGGAGCACTTCAGGTCAGAGTGCTCACTTACACTCTCTGCAAAATCAGATCTACAAAGCTTTTTACTGAACCCACTGGATATTCATTTCGAATTAACACCTGAAAGCCACAAGCTTCGGTTCACCTGCTTTTTGAGAAAGTTCATACACACCATTGAGCTTTTACTGAACTGCATTTTACATTAAAACAAAATAAGCCACCTTTAAAATTCCTAAAAACTGTTGATTGAGTCTCATGTGCAATCTCCCTTCCTTAGCCCTTAGCTCTTCAGGGAGAACACACTTTATAGATAGGTCAAGGTTACCAGCACGAGTCCTTGAGATGATTTTTTATTTATTTATTTTGGCTTGTTTGTTGCTCCAGGACACTGCAACAAGGAAGAATGTTTGAACCTGGAAACCAAACATACTCCCTGCTACCTCTTAAAATTTCAGGTATTCACATTAAAAAGGCCAGACCCTAAAGTGTACTGAGTGGAGTGTTGTGAACACTGCAGTGTTTTACTGCCCCCGTTTGGCTTTAAAATGAATTCAGATATTTTTAAGACTATTTATAATATTTACACGTACATGCACAACAGTTCACTTGATAAATATTGTAGAACTTTACATAGTTCTGTAAATAAAACCATTCTCTCCCCCATCTCCAAAACTATTCTACATAATAACCCAAGGGCCAAAGAAGTAATAACAGTAAATGTAATGCACATACTGTATGTGTGCATCTTCCAAACATCTACATCCGCAATCCTACTCATCCACACATACAGTCATGTACGCATGGCTGCACCAACCAATCTGCACGTGCATGCACTTCTATATACATTCATAACGCTGCATTATCTGCAGAGATTTTATACACAGTGAACCAGATGTGCAGAGGCTATAGATGCATACAAAATAAGACTATGCAAATGCATAAAGCTGTAGCACGCTGCAGCTATACAAAAACATGCCCCAACATCTGCTCAAGGATTGTGCGTGCTTGCCGGAGCAACAACTAACACCAAAAGAAGAAAAAAAGGGATGAGAGACGAAATAGTTAACGCAGTAAACACATAAATAGCTACATAAATGGGTAGAACTCTTGAATTTTATGGTATAGTAAAGCTACAATAACATGCGACACAGTTGTTTCCCTTTTCTCCAGTAAAATGTTGTGATTTGAAGTATACATAAGTCCTGCAGTATTTAAATTTAGTTCATAAATATTTGAAGTAATATGATTTCCAGTTGCAGCAGCAGATTTATGCTTTGCTTAATGCTGAAAGATGATCCGTGATAAAATAAAAGTGAGTGTGTCTGTGCAGTCAGGATTGCTTTTAAATGACAACATGCTCTTTCAGGATGGTCCGCGGCCCAGGAGTTAGAGCAGACTGCACACTAATTGGAAGGTATTTTGATGGTTTAATCCACAGCTCCCCTGCTCTGCATGTCTTTAGGCAACAACGGAAACACAAAATTGCTCCTGATGCAGCCATTGGTGTGTTTTTTTCCCCAAGATTTGATTCTTGTTTTGGTTTAACAGACAGCCTTTCTTTTTTTTGTTGTTGTAATGTTTCCATTTTGCTTGTCTCATGTGTTTCCTTGTTTTTCTCTCCCTCTGTTTTGCATGCTGTCCTGATTTCCTGTTCTTACTTACTTAAGTGGGACTCCTGTGGTTTCACTTCCTTTTTCGTCTCACCAAACTAAACCTAAAATTGTATAGCCTGCCTTCAATAGTGTCACCAGTGTCAAATCAGGCCTGTATATAAGACAGGACAAAATGCAGCTGTACATCTGCACTTAAAGGTTAAAGGTCACTCTATTGAGGATGCCAGTGTTCACATTTTGGACAGATGGTTTAAAAGAGACGTGAAAGAGGCCGTCTATGTCCACTGTGAACATCTTTGAGCAAAGGGGACGGCTTACGATACTAACTGTCTGCACCTACAATCCACTTTTGAGATCCCTTCCCAGGCTCCTCAACTCCCACTCACATCTTGCATCAGGTAACCTCAATAAATCACATTGGGTGGAGCAAGGTCTCACAGTGGTTTCACTCAAAACCACTGGTGATAATGACCCACGCTTTTTTCACACCTTAGCTCATGTGATGAAGCACATGTTTAATAATAGAGGGTCAACAAGTCTCTTAAGGTACAGCCCCCACTAGGGTTTAAATACCGGGACTCTCCACTATTTGGCTTTAGAACTGAAGAAGCCTCTTGGATGAGCGAAACATCTTTACAAAACTTAAAGAAGTCACTTTGTTTCTAAGCTCCTAAGACCTTTTTCTAGTCATACTTTACCCATCAGTTGTTGAGATCACCTGGTTTCTCGTGCTATTGGTAACCTTTTTGGGCGACATTTTTACATTTTCTAGCGAGTTGTTACAAAATACCACTGTCTGATAGCAGACACCTTTGAATTTACCGATATATTTCATTAAAGTGTTTACAGAGAGAATTTTTTAGTTGTTATTTCTTTTTAAAGAAGCTTTTGTCTTCCCAGTTATTGTGATTTCTGGTTATTTGACCACAGAGCCATGCCCCAAATGATGTAACATGGAAAAAATCCAGAGCTCATTCTTAGACAAATGCAGCCACTACAGATTATTGATCTGATGGTTTCATTTTCATGAAACACAAGACAGAAGTGAATTATTAATGCTTTTGGCTTTTGCTTCTGTGCTTTATGTCTTCTAGACTATTCATTACTATGTTAGTCTACTTTGAAAATGTGCCTGCATATGCTCGGAAAATACTTTGTATTCTGTGAAAAAGAATAAATAACGATGTAATATTATTATGTAGTTTTAGGAGGTTGTCACCAAGGTTATTATCGTTAACGAAAACTAACGAAATAACGAAAACTAGAAGTGAAAAAACATTTTCGTTAACGGAAATAAAAAATAAAAAAAAAGGAAAACTAACTAAAACTGTAATGAGTGTTCACAAAACTAACTAAAATTAACTGAATTTATAGAAAAAATGTGTTTAGTTTTCATTGATGTGTGCGTGTCATACAATAGTCAAGGGTCAAAATGAAGTTTAGTTTCCAGATTTTTTTCTTGCTGTGTCTCATTATGTCAGCAGGTGGCAGTACGTTAGTCGAGTCGTCTGTGTTGCTGCTCCGTCCACGCGCAGAATCATGTCAGTAAAAGTCGGGAGAAAGCGCCAGAGTCCAATTTGGGATTACTTTGAATATGACTGTGTTTTGGATAAAGCAAGTGTCTTGTAGTGGAAAGAGACAAATTATGAGGGACATTTCTCAAGGGGAAAAAAATCCCACAAACCTTAAAGTGTACTTGAAAAGCTCACACAAGAAGGCTAACCTAGCTTACCTTGAGAAGGTAAGGGAGCACACTCAACCCTCATCCCCAGAAAACAGAAGCTAACCCCAGGCAAGGCAGCGTGATGCATCCGGAGACAACAGGACTGGGATATCTACATAACTGTGTGAGTCAATTGCCTTCAAAAAGTTTATCAATTCACTTGAACCAAAATTACGAACACCCGGTGCTGCAAGAGTTAATAGTCTCATTGGGGCCAAGATATACATTTTATAGTTGCCTGGTATCAATGGTTGTTCATCTGCCTTTATTTATTTATTTGTTTAAAGAACCCATAGGTGGGAATGTGAGTTTTCTGTCTCTGCGTGTTAGCCCTGCGACAGACAGCCGACCTGTCCAGGGTGCAGGGTATGGTAGCTGGAATAGCAACATACCCAAGGATAAGCAGAAGAGAATGACTGATATGATGAAACTGGGATTTTGTTACACTTAATTTTTGCAAACACAACTATAACTATAACTGAAACTAAGGATTTTCAAAAAAATAAAAACTAAACTAAACTAGCAAACAATTGGTAAAAACTAATTAAAACTGATATAAAATTGAAAATCTGAAGTCAAAACTAAATAAAAATAAAAACTAATGAAAATTGCAAAACTATTAAAACCCTGGTTGTCACTCTGCTTAGGACTCTGTTACTGCCACTTGCTGCTCTCCTGTTAAAGTAAAATTCTGGTGATCTTTATGATTGTTCCCGTGTTTACAGAAACATACTGTTGTTTTTCCTCTTCTCATCATGACATCACTCTGACAAACATCTCTTTCTGGACAGACTCCATGAAAGCATTACCCAAATCATATTTTTCTCCCAAGTGTCTCATTTCCATTTGAAAGTTTGAGGCCCCTGCAACATCTATCAGATCATTGCATCTATTTCTCTGACAGATAAAAATTCTGAAGTCCCACTGAGGTATTTCCATTTGCTTCACCAACCTGCGCTCATTGCATCGACCACTCATCCATGATTTGTGAAAGCAACTGACTTCCAGCTGAAGTTCCTCCCTCTTTAACCAGAATAGGGGCACAGCCCATGCAGAAAATGTCTTTCTTCTTATAGTATTAAACTAATTACAGTGATTATCTTTTATCTTTAATGGTTTTAAATACATAAAAGTTATTTAAATGTTTGAACTAATTTCATTAAATCCAACTGTGGCCCAATCTCAAAGCCCTTAGACTCCCATGTCAAAATCTCCAACTTCAGAGCACAAAGAAACATGTTTGCAGACTTGTACAAACAGTTCTGTTCACTATATCCAGTTTCCCGCTCATGATGACTGTTGTTTGTTTTTTTAAAACTGTTTAAACTATATTGATGTTTCAAGTTATGGATGATTACGGGTTTTGACTGCTTTGACTAACATGTCGGCACAGGCAGCCTTTGTCAGGAGCTATCTGCTAGGCATTCACTAAGGCCTTATTCACACACTTCCGACCTGTCAATGACCATCTGGCAACCACCAGTCACAAGGGAAAATGTGTATTCCCAGCGACAGGCGGGTCACTGGGGAAAAATGGAGATTACTGACCAGTCTGTGTAACTGGGACTTTAGCAATTATTTTTCCAGTGGCTGCCGTTAACCTCCAGGAACCACTCACAACCATATGGGGAATACTCCCTTTTCCCTCAAGAACAGTGGTTCCCAGATGGTTAATGACCAGTCTCTCAGCTTGTATGACTGGGGCCTTATTGATCCCACATCATCCCCATGACTGGTGATGGACAAAATGACTTTTAATGTTACCCGGTTTGTGGTCACATGTCTACAAAGACCCACAATGGGGTTGTATTGAATACCCAATCCGGTCGTTAAGTGATGACGTGACGAATCCTACTTCCGGGCCTAAAGTAGTCTGCGTTTAATATGGCTTTTGGGTTGTTAACATGTTTAATGTTATGTATTTTCTTCTATTTAATCTCAAAAAGCTCCTAAAACAGTCAGTGATCACTGTTGACCTCCCTCGGCTTTTATTACCGCTAATCATTTATTTAAGCTCAGTTTTTAAAACCTTAGGATGTAACTACAGCCCAGCCCATGCAGCAGTATATGAATGACTAACCTCGTATTGTGGATGGATTATCTCAGTTGTTCTCCTGGCTGAAGTTTGGTCCTTTTACAGCATCCTGCCATGCAATTACATTTGTTCCTGACCACCGAGAACACTCACGGTAACTTTTATCGAGTGGAAAAAAAGTTGGCATGTTTATATTATGCTAACATAGCTGTGTCGCTAGCGGTCACGTAGCACATCATTAGCTACAGCTAGCCAAACTTCAGTAACCCTACAAATGTCACTGCTGTTTAGTTTTCTGTCTTCATTTATGTTGGAAGTGATAACAGAGCTGTACGTTTTAATTTGTTTCCAAAACCCCGCAGTCAGGACATGCTATATTGTATTTAGATAGAAGCTAGCGAGCTAACTTCCTGCTAACTTCCAACTCCGTTAAATGTCATAAATTCCGTTTTCATGGATGCCTGGATGTTAAACTCAATTGTTACACCTGGTAGAGCAGAATGCTGATCATTTTATTAAAGTTGAAAAACTTTAGACAGTTTTTCAACTCTCAGTAATGCCATAGTGATTGTTTGATATATGGACCTGCAGCGGAGTTTAGGCCCAGACACGGCTAGTGACGTCAGACTTAACGACCGGATAGTGACTGTATTGTTGGCTAGCAAGCTGCAGTGGTTGCCAGCAGTTTGAGAAAGATTCAAACTACTGCCACCACTCTGCAAACACTGCGTTTGTGATCTTACAAAACCCTTACAAAATCTTTCATACTACCATTTTCTGGTTCGCATTCTCTGTGGTTAAGTTTGGTTCGACCGAGGTACAAAAACGTAACAGGGTGAGGCTTTTTCCAGGACATCTGAATTTGCAACACTTTGCCTGAGATCACTCTTTTTTGTACAATCCAGGCTCTGCTTCAAACTACAGACTACATGTTCTTGTTTTTCACATGCTCACCTCCACAGAAGCCAAGGTCAGGCATGGCTTTCTGCACTTCAGCATGTCCGATCACTGATAACATCTAAGGGTGAAAGCTGGGAGAAAGCTAGTAAGTAGATCTTAAGTCAAGATTATATAAAGTATATATTTGAAAAATGTATCTTGAAAAAAATGATACTTTACTTTTTTCGTGTTTGTTGTGAGTCACTGTGTGTGGGAAGGGTTGTATAAAGAATAATGATTCACGAGCATGCGAGATGCAATATTGACAGATGCTGTAATTACTGAACTACAAGAAAGCGCTGTATTAATTCTTGCATCAAAGACGGTGTATTTTACACTCTGTTTCAAAACAATATTTCTTGCTATTGCAGCTCATATTTTGTTCTTTCATCAAATCTCACACATTAGAGAAAATACAGTAATTATCAGACACGGTGCGTCAAGGGGAGATGAAACAGAAATATGTAACGTTTAAGAAACCATCCTGATCGGGTGTGTTGCCTTTGATGTGAGCTGAAACGGGGAGGCATAATACCCTCTGACGCTCTCTAAATGAGGTGACCCAGTTGCTACTTTATTAGCAGAGCTTGTAAAGATACTGATCATAAAGGACGATAATTACAGATTATTGTACAGCAGACCCATTTCCAGCGCATTTCCTAGTAAGGATGCAACCCTGACGTGTAATACTCGTATTTGTATTCATAACCTACACTCACCAACAGCGTATAAAAGCCACTACATATTAATCACCTTATGAGAAAGCCTGCATATTGTGCTGTATCGATGTTTTTCATCAGACAGTCCTTTTCACGGACTTTGCTTCATTTTTGCACCACAAATGAGAGGAGATGAAGCACTACCCACGGGAGCACCACATGAATCAGGCTCCCTGTGGAACGGTGTTAATGCTGATTAATGAAAGAGCATTACAAATGGAAAAGCTGCAAGGCAGTAACCAGCAATAGTGCACACCCAAATTCTGAGAATCTGCGTGAGCCCTGCTGCTGCTCCTACACAGGGAAAGTGGAGAGGCAGTGTGAGCCACTTCAGTTAAGACAGAGCTATTACTTACTCATTCCACACAGATGCCTTCTGCCATGGCAACACCTATTAGACTTCGAGATGGCTGACGGACTGCTAAACAGGAGAGCTTTTGGTAAACACATTCCAAGCTGGATTTCTGAGCTGCCTGTAAGATCTCCTGGGAGTTATCAAATCTGACTTGTGTTCGGGGGTATAGTGAGCGCTGTCCTGAAGATTGAAATGACCACAACACACAGATACCACAATGACCTAAGCAGGGGCTAACGTAAGCCATGATGGGGAAAAACATGATGTGGTGTGTTCTGAGATTTTGGACTAGTTTTCCTCCAATATGCCATCTTTCAGACTAAAGAAAAGAAAACGCCCAAGGTACACAATATTTGTGGTACATACTGCTACTTTCGGTTGCTCCCTTGTCACTTGGTGTCGTTACAGCTCTGCATGTGTGAATCGGATGTGTTAAACACTACAGCATTGGAGACATCTGCATATGTGTAAAAATAAAAATTTATTTAACCTCCTGAGAGTTGAGCTCTTGTATGGGATGCATTTTTTATTTCTCCTAGCCATTTGGGATTAGCTGGACCCCTGATGTGGAGGTTAACACATTTGCCATGTAAACAAAAGACCCTCGATTTGATTCCAGGAGGCGGCACAAACCAAGCCTCAGGCTGGGTGTACTGCTAGTGACAATCCCAGATAAACGGAGTACCGTATTTTCACGACCATAAGGCGCACTTAAAAGTCTTAGATTTTCTTCAAAAAGTACGGCGCGCCCTATAGCGCAGTGCGCCCTGTGTGTTGTAAGGAGGACTTAGTAGAGAACACCATGAGAACGCTAAAGGGTGAAGTGTGGGCGCAACCCTGAAAATGGCAACGAGACACGCTTATGAAGCACAGTTTAAACTGAAGGCCATCAGCTACGCGGAGGAACATGGAAATCGAGCAGCGGCGAGAGAATTTAAGATTAACGAATCGATGGTTCGCAAATGGAGGAAGCTGGAAAACAAGCTCCGGCAGGTCAAGAAAACGCAGCTGAGTTTCCGCGGACATAAGGCGAGGTGGCCCGAGTTGGAGGAAAGACTCGAGCGGTGGATCATCGAGCAAAGAACGAGCGGGAGAAGCGTTTCGACGGTCACCATTCGGCTAAAAGCAGTTTCACTTTCACTTTTTATGAAACGGTGCCATTTTTCCATCCGGACCAGGACTACGGTAGCGCAGCAACTTCCAGCGGATTATAAGGAAAAGCTGGCCATCTTCCGCTCCTACTGCAGCAAACACATCGGCGACAAAAACATCCAGCCCAGCCACATCACAAACATGGACGAGGTCCCGCTCACTTTTGACATCCCGGTGAGTCACACTGTGGAGAAGAAGGGGACCAGCACGGTAGCGATACGCACAACGGGGCACGAAAAGTCTTCTTTTACTGTTGTGCTTGACTGCCATGCTAATGGACAGAAGCTGCCGCCTATGGTGATTTTTAAGAGAAAGACTTTGCCTAAAGAGAAGTTTCCAGCAGGAATCATCATTAAGGCAAATGAAAAGGGCTGGATGGATGAGGAAATGATGAAAGAGTGGCTGAGGGAGGTGTATGTAAGGAGACCAGGTGGTTTTTTCCACGCATCACCATCGCTCTTAATCTGTGACTCTATGCGTGCCCATCTCACAGCCGATGTGAAAAAACTAATGAAACAAATGAACTGTGAGCTTGCTGTCATTCCGGGAGGCCTGACAAAGGAACTCCAACCGCTGGACATCGGTGTGAACCGCCCGTTCAAAGTAAGGCTGCGAGCGGCCTGGGAGCGATGGATGACCGATGGAGACCACAGTTTCACTAAGAGTGGAAGGCAGCGCCGGGCGAGTTACGCCACAATTTGCGAATGGATTGTAGATGCTTGGGCTAACATGTCTGCTGGCACTGTTGTTCGAGCTTTCGCAAAAGCCGGCATCATTTCCGAGGAGCCGCACGGCACGGAAAGTGACTCTGACAGTGAAGAAAGTGAACCTGGCATGTTTGATGGAGATTTAGCGCAGCTGTTCAATTCAGACACAGAGGATGAGGACTTCGATGGGTTTGATTGATGATAAAAATGTGAGTACCAAACTTTGTTTTGCTCCTGCTTTATTTTTAAATACGCACACTTGTATGCTTGTGTGTTGTTGATGATGACGATTACTGGTAATAAAAATGTGAGTAAGGTACCGAACTCAGGTTTGCTCCCGCTTTATTTTTAAATACGCATACGGTACTTGTATGCGCCCTATGGTCCAGTGCGCCTTATGTGTGTGTTAAATACAGTAAGGGCACACATAACTGAGACTGCGCCTTTTAGCACAGTGCGCCTTATGGTCGTGAAAATACGGTACATTTGGGATTAGCTGGATCAAGAAAGTGGTACTTTTCTTTTATCTTTTTTTTTTAACTAGCATAAAGAAATATAAAGTGCAGAAAAGCCCAAATGCATTGTTCCAATATGAGAACACAGCGTTTAGATATTTTGTCTGAAAATGCATTTTCAGACATTTTTTTTTCTTTAATTCAAGTAGTGATTTTAAAAAAATGTAGAATTGACTCTAATATGTCAAAAAAATACAAAGAATGAAGAATTTTGAATGCGGATTTAGCCAATATCAAGACATCTGTTTTGGCGATGTATGTAAATTAGTAGGGCTGGGCCATATTATACCGTTCACGGTAATACCGGTATAATGTTAGGCAACGATAGGAAAATGAAATATCGCGATAGAATGGGAGTAAAACGCGCATGCGCAGTGCCTTTGTTTTCATACGCACATGGCCGATTGTTGAGTGAAACAGATGAACCAGAATTGGTTTGTAAAAATGGTGCAACTTCCGTGATGTGGAACTGGTTTGGTGTTTGTCCGTCAGATACACAACAAAGCACATTTTTTTGCAGAACATGCAAGCGGCCGTTGTTATTGTCATATTTGTCGGACTAAGATGCTCTTAAATCTGGGAGTAATCTGGGTCCTAAACTCCGAATTCTTCAGGTCAAACAACACTGCAGCATCACTTAAGAGTTAAAAACTGTCTAAATTCTTTCATCTTTAATAAAACGATCAGCATTGCTGCTTTACCAGGTGTAACTATAAAGTTTAACTTCCAGGCATCCATGAAAACAAAAGTTATTACATTTAACGGAGTTAGAAGTTAGCAGGAAGCTAGCGGAAGTTAGCTCGCTAGTTTCGCTAGTTACCTAAACATGATATAGCATGTTCTGACTGAGAGATTTCTGAAAAAATTCAAACGTACAGCTCTGCTATCACTTCCAACATAAATGAAGACAGGAAACTAAACAGCAGTGACGTTTGTAGGGTTACTGAAGTTGGGCTAGCTGGTATATAATGATGTACTACGTGATCGCTAGAGACAAAGCTATGTTAGCATAACATAAACAGTGAAGCTGGAGGACGAACACTAACACTTTTCCACTTATAAAAGTTAACGTGAAGGTTCTTCATGGTTAGAGACAAATGCAATCGCATGGCAGGATGCTGTAAACGGACCAAACTTCAGTCAGGAGAACAACTGAGATAATCCATCCACAATACGAGGTTAGTCATTAATATACTGCAACAACATGGGAATAGAGCAGCTGCCAGAGAATTCAACATTAATGAATCAATGGTACAGAAGTGGAGGAAGCAAGAAGGAGTTTAATAAAGTTTGATTTATCTGACTGCTTTGTTTCGCTTAATGTGCCTTATAATCCCGTGCACCTTATGGTCCGAAAAATGCGTACTGCACACTGCAGTTTAATGTTGCAAAGCACCTTTTTTTAACTTCAGTGGATATTATACATGGTTATGCTCAGGATATGTCAGCCCATTTCTAGTGGAAATGCCTTTTGGTTAAACTTTCAGCAAGGAATTTGCATTTGCACTGTTACATTTTTTATAAAGCTTTAATGTACATAAAAACCAGCTTCTTGTTTAAGTGAAAATAAATGGAAGGTTGTCTTTTTGCGCTAGTAATGTTGTGGAGTTGTATTTTGTCTCGCATCAATTATATCGTCGGTTATATCGTTATCGCAAATTTTCAAATATATATCGTGATAAATATTTTTGGCCATATCGCCCTGCTCTATAAATTAGCATGTAAATATAATTTGCATATTTAAATACAAAAATTCTATCATCATTCTGTTTCTGTAGATGTTCATGCATTCATCAGTATCTGTGTAGTTAATCTTGTTCATGATTAAAAGGCACTGCAAATACAAATGTATCCCTTCTCCTCATTATTTTGTACTTCTTTGCAGCTTGCTTTGCATTGCATCAATTGTGTGCTTAAGAGTTTTGGAGGCCGATGTCTTCATGACCCTCGCTGCAGAAATCATGTCAACTTCCTTGCCACACACTGCAATTTATTCAAACTGGCTGATGTTAATAAATAAAATATGCAAACCGGGATTAAATCATAGTTCGCAAGTCTTTAATTTTTCTTTAATGGCCCTCTTAAAGAGTATTTATTGAAGACATTTGAACAAAATGTCCCCACGGGCAGAGAAGTCACAAAAGCGGAATTTCTTCTACAGCATAATGAGACGGATTTTAAGAAAAATGCATTTTTAGGCGCTCTTTAAATCTCTACAGTGACATCCAATTTTAACGGAGGAGCCTAGAGATCAGCCTACTTGAATCTGACTGTTCTTTGTAAAAAGGTTAATTCAGCACAAATCAGACAAAGGAAGTTGTGTGGCTACAGCAGGGATGTGCAAACATGATAAAATTCTTCCTATCATTGACATACGGCACAAAAACATATACCAACATGTGTTGTCGAGAGTTAATGTGCTTAAAAGGCTGCTGGTGTGTGGGTGTACATAGAAAACAAGAGACTTCTGTGCTTTGAAATGCACAGTGCCTTAATGATAACACAGTACTGATTTGAAAGATGCCTACTTTTAATCGCTATAACAACCCACATGTTCAACAATATGTTCAGTACCACATTTTTCCCCCTGAAGAAATATTGACCTACATACATTTCACATCATCAGAATATGTAGTGACGGCAATTTTAAAGAACTGGATTAAATGTGGGATGGAATCAATTCATATTTTGTTACTCATTGTTTCCTTTGTTGTTTGATACCTAGCATAAAATAAGCAGCATTAGCATAATGGCAGACTAAGCTAAGACCGTGACAAGAGCCTACAATATCCTACTGTAGCTTCGCAGCTGCCAGGTCTCATTTGAACTCATGTTATGTTAAACAGCGACGATTTCACACAGCAATAAAAGGTGTAAATGTATAACTAAGGTTTGCGATCTACAATATTAGCCAGAGCTAATCAGAGCAAAGGTTTGCTAGCTAGCATAATCTATGAGGTTGTCATATCCAAGTCAACTGTATTTGTCAGTGTTCTCACGTATACGGTAGATCTCTCAGTTACAGGTTACATAACAAACATACTATAACAAACAACCCAAGGTTTATGCCACAACTGCCCTTAAAACTGGTAACAAGGCATCTAATTATTTGATTAAGATGCTAAACTGGATTTTTTAAGCTACATTCTTGAACAGAAAAATTGTTTGAGTGGTTGAGGACTATGCTTGATTAAATGTGTGTCAAATTTGGGCATAAAAATTCAGTATTTGTTTGTTTGTTTGATTTAGTTTTTAACAAATTTATAAAATATTAGCATTTTCTTGTGTTAATTACATGTGATCGAATACATTTCTATGCAATGTACATTCTTCGTATGTTTATTTATTTATTTATTTGTGGATCTCCTGCAGAAAAACTTAAAGTTACATCCTAATAATAATGCATACTGTCATGAATGAATATGCTGTAGTATAAAAACTGTCAGAATGATTACAGACTCAAACTTTTTGCACAGTCTGTTTGCCTCACATTAAAACTTTAATTGCACTAGTTACACGTACTTGCGAGGATGCCAGTATTTGCCAAAAACAGACGTTTTAGAACCTACCAAAAAACTTGTACACCTCGAGGTTACCTGCCTATCCAGAAGCAAACCCCACACATGATGTAAGATCACCAAATATCCCCTTGGAATAATTAGACAACAACTTTATAAGTGATATGTCCACAGGCTGCTCCAGGCGGGATTTACCTTTAACTCCCTAAAAATGTCAATAACCACTTGCAAATTTCTCTGGCACTGTAGAGCTTCCCTTACTATTCACCGCAACTCTCAAGTGACAATCATAGCTTCACTCTTGGAACACATGCAATAATCTTATCAATCATCTCAAACACTTTGATATCCATTGCTGTCTGTGTTCACTAGTAAACAGCTTTGAGATTTTCTCACACACAGCTGGAAAGCCAGACGGGAGTGTGAAACCTGCCAGGGACAGACTTTTTTAATGGGAGTCTTCAAAAATCTTCAGAAACTGGGGAAATATCACCAAGCAGATACAAATTTGAAACCACAGCTGCTTGTTCGCACACACTGAGCCGATTCATTTCCTCCATGTGAAAATGAGTAATGCAGCACGGTGATAAATATGACGTTTAGTTAACAACAGAGCATTCCTTGTTATTAAACACTCCCAAATTTTCCTTAAACATAACAAACAAACCAAAATCCAGCAATAAGTGCTTGTTTTTCAGGTTACATCAGCAGTGCTTTGTTCCAGCTCGCTGTACTCTGCTAATTAACACAAAAAATAAAGCCACATTCTAAAAGAAGAGACGAGTAAGCTAGATAATTACAGCAAAGATCCAACTACAACATCTATCAGCGATTAAGTCCTCTCAGTCTTGTAACTTTTGTCATGACAGTAGCTCCAGTCATCATTTGAGCATTTGGAAATGCTGGCTACAATAGGAAAGAATAAGAAAGGGATATCAAATGTGAAATTTGTTCCTTCAAAAAAATGCATATTTATAAAAATTATATTTATAGCTTCTTTTCCAAAGGGTCAGTTCTTTGAAACAGCTGGATGCTCACACTTTTTTTAAAGGTGCATTTAGTGTTTCTAGCCACAGATTAACAAATTTCAAATTTCGAAGCTCAGACCATTCTCACGCCCGAGGCGATTTGTCACGTCCCAAGGCGGTCGATGGGTTGCAGATGAAATCCAGTTGAACGATGGTCCTGCAATAACGGACGCTCCAGCCATGTATTCCAGCCCTAGCCCTATCCATAACCTTATCCCTAACATTAACCACCACTTTAATGAGGTTAGATAGTGTTTTCCAAAGCGATTTAAGTCAAATAAACGTACATGTGTAGATTCATTCCAAGCGGTTTTCATGTTTCCTAATTTTTCCGATCTCGTAATATAAGGACGTGTTGGGTGTCCGGAAGCGTAACATAAAGATGATTTGTCACCTAGCGTAAAATCTTACAGTTTGGGAGTGAGAGCGTGTTGTGAATCTAATCTTATCTCTGACACTCGAAGGATCTCAAGTGGCCACGCTACTTTCAAAGTAAGAATCGAGCATACTGATACTTCAGCTAATCTTCAATAAATCCAATTGGCAAATGTCATTTCATTTGCATCTGCAAGCTGCTTTGCAACACAACTCTGCCTCGGCTCCTTCTTGTCATGCTGTGCTTGACTCCATTCATTTCACATTTGCCATCTTCCTGCATATATATATATATATATATATATATATATATATATATATATATATATATATATATAAATTCTGACAGACAGAAATAAAGCCTTCCTTTTACTATCGTGGTTCTGACTGTCTGACTGATTTTTATTTCTTTTTTTTTTGGAACAACGTAAGCTCTGTATACTATTAGAATGAATAAACTGAAGATTTGGGTCACTTCTTAAATAAATAACATCACAAGTTCTTCAAATGAAGAAATCTCACAATCCAAATGATAATATAAATCCATCATACCCAGCAGGTAGTCTACAATCACAACAAGATGGTAAAATCTTAAATCTGTTTTCTGCCCTGTGAAGTTATTACTTAAGAGCAGATGTTACAGCTTGTGGCTTGCTGTGAGTGAAAGAAAGGTCACAAGACCTTAGGGAGCAGAGAAGCAGAAAATTAAGTATATTGTGATACTTCATGCCTGAACACGGGCATAATCTGTTTCTTCATCACAGTCAAAGGCTGCCCAAACATGTGTAACAGACATGTGCACTGGGAGAGGACCCTTTTTCTCTATACTGGATTCAACACCAACTGGTTGCAGACCCATCCCCCCCACTATGGCTTTGAATGAAAGAGGTGCTCCTACTTCACCTCACAAGCCTAAACCATAAACTACAGCCATTTCTTTACAGTCACAATCTTTCTATGTGAAAACATACGTCAACAAGAACAACCATTGATGTGGCACGTAGTAACTTCTTTCATACGAGAGAACAGCAAGCCTGTGAAATGTTCCATTTAAAAATAAAATCTTAACTAAAGCGTAGGTGTGTTGTAAAGCAGTTTAAGCTGTGAGCATAGTTGGGAATTCAATCTTGTACAGCTCTTTTATTTTTGTATTGGCTTTGTAAATACCGCTCCACTGATGAAACTTTTTTTTTGAATATCAAACATAAAAGCAGCGCCTTTTAAACCAGGCCTGTAACGCTTTCATCTTACCAAATTAAAAATCACTGCTGAAAAATGTGGTAAGATATTTTAAAAATGTCATGACTGATGATGACATATTACACCACATGGGTAGGGTTATTTTATTCCCTGTTCAGCTGAGACTTCATATGAATTGGAACTGAAAAGGAAACTTCATAATGCGTTGCTATGGTGCTCTCTTAAAGGATGAGTTTATTACTGTCTTGCTTTTTGCAGTTTAATCATCATTCCTATTTGAAATAATAACACGATTTACTGCAGTGTCACAGGGTAAATGAGGGATTGCCGAATTTCATGTGGCCCGATGGACATCACTGTGGTGATGTCACAACCCAATGTTTTCTGTGTCTCAAACTCCCAGCTCTGGTTATTGAATTTCACCGAGGGCTGATACAATTCCCTGTCAAGACCTTCCTCTCCGTCTGCCAGCTCCAGACAGATTGGACTCTGGTATTTGGCATTCGCAAGTGGCGTGTTATGCTGCCGAGTGGGACATGGTAAACAAACATTTGATCACCGATGGTGTGACAACAGCCCACGGAACGCTCGTGCCGCCACCATTGGTGAACGAAACCCCGTTGGATAGAGTCAGACTTCGCGGCTGTCCCTTTAGCGATGCACAGATGAAGACAGAGAAGTAAATAAACAACTAAAATGTCAGCACTCGAATGTCTCGGAGGCATTAGCTGCACTCCCTTTTGCATTAAAGCAGAAACGGGGCCTCTTCTCAACTGCTAAATTTGGCCACCATAGACCCCCCTGCCCCCCTACACACTCACTCATCTGGAGGCAGAAGCTCCATTAGTTCCTCTGAGGGGGCACTTTGCAGACAACTTTGCCACTTGTGCTACTGCATACACAACAAATTTCCATTCCATGAAGGTATGCATAATTCAAAATAAGTGCATATTTTTTATCTGTCCTTGGCCTGTTGTGGCTGTGGTGCTTTTATGTGTCCAATGACATGTAATTCAATTACATACTCTGCTGTGCACAAACTTTCGGCTTCAGCTTGACATGTTTTTATAAAACTAGAAAAAGCTTTCTTGCTGCTTTTTGAAACCTCATTGAGCCACTTTTAAGTCACAATTTAAAACACTATTGTATTACAGTTTTAAGTTCAACTGTATCAAAGCTTTTTCATTTTTCACTAACCATTCAGCCTTTACATAAAGCGTTTTTAAAAAAAGAATGAACAGGAAAGAATATATATTTCTGGTCTGTTCACATATCCTGGATATAAAATACTTGGAATCTTGTCCGCTGCTGTTGGTGCTGTGATGCACTGGGTTATGGCGATAATGAGACGGGTATAACTCACGTGTAGTGACATGCAGACGGTTGCAAATCACTGCTCGGCTTCACTTCCCCAAACACAGTAGCCAAGCATGATTTTCCAACATGCAGAATTATTGTTGGTAAGGGCTTTTCTTTTTGCAAAATAACAAATTTTTACAAAAATTTAACTAAATAGTATCGTTTGTATAGTTTGTGTGTCATCGTAAACAGCAGGAAAAATCAAGGAGCGAGTGCAAAGTGATGTGACTTTTTTTTTTTTGCTTTTCAGAAGATTACTGTTATCTCTTGCTGTCCAATACTGCTGTGGCCAGTGCATCAAAACCAGCACTAAAGGACACCTTGTGCATATCCACTGGCAGAGCGGCAACATTTGATGAGGTGGGAACTTATTGACTCTGCAGTGGCAAAGCAAACAAGAACTAGACACCACCTAATTTTTTTTTTCTTGGGGGGCTTCCAAATAAGTTGATTAGGGAGCTCATGAAGACTGACAGGAGGAGGAAATGTTTGCTTTGAGAAATGGGAGTTTCGAATATGAGAGGACTGCATTTCATACATAGGAAAAAATATATTTCCTATGTATGTTTTATTTAGAATGAAGGCGAAAAATGTGGCGTAGAGTTTAAGTGCAGTGGCTTGACAGACGACCTAAAGGTACGGTCTATAGAATATATAAAGGATGATCAATAAATAAAAGAAAATGAAAATGTGACAGTAATTGGCTCAGCCATGTGACATTTTGACACGTTTGACAGGTGACCGAATTTGGGAAATGCAGTGTAGAGATACTTGCTGTAATGAGCACTTAACACAAATGACAGAAAAAACCTGCCTAACACATGAAAAAGTGTTTTTCCCCGCACTGTAAGTCCCCACAATCTCTATTCTGTGTTCCTATGACAATTCCAGCACCCAAGACAGCTCCACTAACTCCAACACAAACACATACCCTCAGTAAAAACGAAAAAAAAAAACCCCCAAAAAACGTTCACGCAACACGCTCATTATGGCCCTGAGACAAGAGAGGTGTCAATGTCAATACGAGGGCTGCACAATGTCGTCAGTCACAAAGACCAGAGGAGAAACTGCTGCAGATGTTGAGTTGGCAGAGTGATGCTCGATGCTGCAAAAAACCCAAATGCTCATTATCGGAGTCGGATGAAAGAACGCCTCCTTAGACAATAAACAGAGTGGTCAGGCCATGCAAGAGGGCTTGGCCAACAGAGACTTTATCAGCAGACTGAGTAATTCAGTCATTTCTGACTGAAATAAAAGTCAACAATGTGCAACTCACTATGGCCCAGCAGTCAGAATTCTGCCCAATCTGATAATAATTCACTGGAGGAGAAAAAAAGAGGAAAGCAGGAAAATAATTTAGTTGTTTTGATGGGAGATGATTCTGGAGGGACTTACCTAACTACCAGCATAATAAAACTCAATTTAGATGTGAGTAGTGTTTTGATCTATGAAATAATTACAAAAAACATGACCTCTATAAAAAAAACAAAGTCTATATTTTTAAATAAATTATGGGGCTCTGTTAGGGGGGATGTCCTGTCTTTCCTTAGTGATGTCGGTTGCCGCTGAAAAGCTCTGGATGATTACAGTGTCAGGAGAGGGTTAAAGCTCAGTCGTGCCCCTACTTGCGTTGGCTGGATTGCAGCGTCTTACTTCAAAACTCAGTTACTTAAAACCGAGTCTGTTTGTCTCTGCTGCAGATCAAAGGGATGCTGTGGTTCCTGCTGTGGGTTTCCCATTAAAAGGGTTGAAGGGCTTTACAAAGTCTTCCTCTGGAAATTCCACGCCGCTATGCAATCTGTGCATGTCGACCACGAGCAGCGTGGGCAATCATCTGCAGCATCTGTCACCACTGATTTTCAGCCTCCGATTTGGGAGCAATTGTGCATTTTCACACTTAATCGGCAATTGCAAATGAGGGAAGAGGAGACAAAGGCACTCATTTTAACCTGTGACTGTTCAGCATATTCAAATTCATTCACACTGCCAACTGCAAAAAAAAAAGTGATTGCAGTGGAATATTTCAACTGTTATTACATAATTCTCGGTCTAGCCTGGCCTGCTGCAGTGTCCTCTTCAATGCAGAACAACGTCAAAAACAAACAAAATGCTGTTTTAATAATGGCTGATATTTGTCTGCCTGTTGTTTCAAGCTGTTATGTTTAGGCAGCCTGAAAGTTAAATGGATTGGACATGAACCTGCTAAATGCAACCCTGGAGGGAGGCATCTGAGGTGTGACTGCAGTTGGACCACTTGCTAGAAAAAAACTCAACAACTTAGAATTGCACATTTAATCAAGCTGATTGAGTAGATTGTATTGATGTAAGACTTTCTTTTAATTCATTAAAAGTAGAAGGCATTTAGTTCTGGTTGCACTGCAATGGAAAATGAACTACAAATAGAAGGGAACCTCCCCTCGTCCTCCAAGACAATGCCAATGTTGTTGCCTAATCTAGAACCGGTTTCTGCATGTCCACCAAAATTGATGGGCCCAAAGTTTGAACCACTTCTGTGAATCATACAATCTGACATTTGGTTGCCAAAATCCAATGAAAACGATGTTGGTGCTAAAAAGGCAGAATTGTCACTTCACTGGTAACGGAAAACTGGTAAACGCCTTGATCCTCTGTGCTCTGTTTCACAATTTTATGGCAGATTTTCTAGATTTGCATCATAATTTAACAAGTTTATTCTGTCTATTAACTTTTTTGTCAAGTAAAAAATTCACCGATTCATTCAGTTTGTACACACACTTTTAAAGCCTCAAGCCAAGATAACCCTAATGACAGGTTTCTTCATAAATCTCCCTCTAGAGCCACAGAAGACACACAGCTGTGTTTCTTACTTCAATAGAGAATAGTAATCTTCATGAATAAACTCATCTTTATGCATAAAGGTGTCAGAGGGGTTTAGTGTGCGGTAGAAGATAACATCAAAGCAGATCTTCAGATTTACTTGCATTATTAGAGCAGTTATGAAGGGCTAGTGAACCCGTCACCAAGCTCCGACTTACTGCAAAACGCATCAGTGGATTGGAGTCAAAAGGCATTATCCATACATATTGTATGAACTGCATTAACGTCGTCTAATATAATGTATAGACCAAAGCAAAGGCAAAAATGGATTGCCACTGCTGTCAAGGCCAAAAATTCTCACTTCCCGCATTACAAATAAATCTGGTCTGGCTTTTCAGTGTTCCAATAGCACGGCAGCGCCAGAAGGGAACACATGTTGAACAAAAACTGCGACACATAACCTAAAGTAATACCCCTTTCTCCCCTTTTGTGCCCCTTTCTTTCAGCCACATACGCATGCACACAGGAGTCACATGCATTGTGTGCAATATGGAGGTGACAGCAATGGCTGGGAACTGTCCTTTTGGAGGACAATTATTCTAAGTAGTTTTCCCATCAGCCACAGCCATGAGCAGAAGACCCTTGGGTGAGGCAGAACCTTTCTGAGGAGGCAATCGGGGAAATAGCCACTGTCCAATTTATTTGATAAGGCAAGTGGAGCTCAGACCTGCCAACAGATGCAGAGGGTAAGAAAATTGGGGCCGTGCTGCAACCTAGTTGCTGACATTTTCAGAGTTCAAATCACTATGCATACATAGTGTTTATAGTAATATTTCAACCCTTGTTCAGTGGAAATATTCAAAGTTCAGGGTGGAATTGAACACCGTTAGCTTTCAGTGTGAGCTGCGCTGACTTGGAGATCAAGCAAACTGTATGGGTTACTACTACTCATTGGAGCATGAGATAGTGAGGCTGCCGCTCCTGTGCAGCTGTGATTACAACATAACGAAAGTGAGCAACTGCGCTTCCCTTCAAGGTACCAAGAATAGGAGATTAAATTCAAATATCTTTTCAAGCAGGGGGTGGTGTCAGTGCTCCTGATGGTCTCAGCTTTTCCCCCGAGGAACTCCTATTTCAAATTGGACAGCTCCGAGTAAAACTAGCTCTCTCTGGGGATCCTCACCCACACAGAAGCCGGTGTAAAAGAAATGTCATCCCTCTCTGGGTGTACACACACTAACCCAGTAACAGAAATGATTCCTCCACAAGAAGAAGAAAAAAAATTACAAAGGATTGTCAACAGCATCTTGAACTGCAGCTGCTACAGTGTGTAGACATGAACCACGTGCTGTGCTGGGCTCCAAGCGCTGGATCAGGCACCAAAACAGTCAAATCATCACGTATAATATTAATAATCAATCATAATAATCACAAAGCCTAATTATTTATATTTAGCGTGAAGCACAACTACAACAGGCAGCATTAGACCATCGCTGGCAATGCGAGATTTAGAATTCTGGTACACCCTCCTCAGCCTCTCTATGCATGGCTTGCTGTCCATTATCATGACACAAACACGCAAGATCCATCTATAAGAGCTAGCAGTGAGTCTCACTATGAGTGTAATCCAGGTCTGACAAAACAGGAAGTGAAGTCACTGCTTGAAGGTATTTGGATTCTTTCTTCTTAGTTTATTCAATACCTGCAACTTCACAGAGACACCTAACAGCAGCACGATCAATACGTGCTTGAGCAAAGCAGGAATGTGTATGCTATTTGCTGCATGGAAAAGTGCACCACAACATCTAGTCATCTACAGCACTGGAATAATCATAGTGTAACCATTAAACCAGGTTGAGAAGTTTTACAAGAAAACAATGACGTATATGCCAAATTTTACCCAGTGCTCTACTTTTCCAGATATGATGTCACAGACATTATTTTCTGAAAAACAAAGTGGTGTGTCTTATTTCAAACATACACAGTGTACTATTATGAGTATACATTTTAAGATACTTTCTGAAAAATCTGGGGCTAGTATTGACTTTAAAGAAGGACCCAAGAGTCATAAAAACTGTTACGCATTTTTGTATGTTTAGAGTCCAATAATTACGTCAAACATCCTTGGCATACTGATGTACAGTTACTATTTTTGAATGCCTGCAAAGAAACCCCCACACACTCTAAAAGTGTGCCGTCTCTAACAATTACTGTTTTTAAAGTCACACTAAAGGACGTCCAGCATGAAAAGCTAACTACCTGTAATTTGAAGCAACTTAGGCCATTCAGAATGTTAAATGTCTCTTCAATTGAATGAGGCTACTTGGATGTGATGAACAGTGGACTGGCTGCATTCTCAATGAGTAATGTCCCAAAGATGTCCTCAAATGTTCTGGACTGTAAAGGTCATGAGTTATCAGTCTGTGAGACTGAGAATTGTTTGTCTGTTCTACGTTAGCCGATGCCATCTCTAAAGTACAAGTTGGTACAGTAACTTAATCAGAGGATCCTGTGATGACGAAGATGAGGACACAAACAAAAATAAAAGGATACATGATGTGATTGTGAGGCTCGGGGAGCACAGTAAACCCCATAAAAATTGGACTTTTACAATTTCTACATACTTGTAGTAATTTGCAGTTACTGAAGAATGGAACTACATCAAAGAATAAAACTGTCCAGTGGCTTGTACTGCAAAGCAGGACTTCATCTTATCCAGGTCACCAGGGTTAAATCTGGGCTTTCTGTACAACGAAGGTGGCTTACTTCTCACAGAGGTATAAATCCATGGCAACTTAAGCTGTAAAGGTTGAGAAAGACGTATAAAATTACCGCCTACTGTACCAATCAATTCTTCAGAAAAAAAGTATCAATAGAATCAAGACATTTTTCAACGTCTTTGCATTTTGCTGATGATCAGTAAGAACTATACTATCTTATAAATTATTTTTCAGTGTTAAACACCACCGAGGGTACCCATATGGAAAAGAAATAGTAAAAACTTATATGTGATTACTCATGAAAGTGGCCACTTTCTCATTACTTTCATACATTGTTTTAGGAAGTATCCAAAACATACAAGTTTCATTATATAATTTTTCAAGGGATCTTATATCTGTTTTCACTCTTATATGCTTTTCATACAAGTTTCACACAAGACAGATACAAACTTTATAAGATTTATATATATCTTTTCCATATGGGTATAGCTGAAAGGATAAAAATTAAAACTGTCCTTTAAACTTTAATTACATTAAAAATGATGATGATGCATCAGATTCTCATTATCTTAATGACACAGATGTGAAATTGGTAGGTCTGTTAATGTACACTGGGCTATACTATATATAATCATACAGGAAGGCAGAAGGAAGCTGCTGTTAACTTATCCAGTCGATAACCAGCTTCATGTGAAGGCTTATTGGCTGATTACCTTCAGTGAGTCCAGATAACGGAAAGACACCCTGGGTAAGTTGACCTCGCTTTGTAGTACAGGCCTCAAGACAAACAAAAAACAGACCAAGAACAAGCAGCACAGGCTCTTGGAGGACCTGCTGCTCAACCAGCACCCAAGCTCAACCACTTCTGGTTCACACAGAAGTATGCAAACTGCTTTCATGTGCCTCTCCTACAATCGATTTTCAAAACACCTTCAGTAATCCGAGGCAAACACAACTCCTCTGACATATTGCTGGCAGCAGCCCTCTGAATGATGTCAATTATCCTGCAACAAATGACAGCAATACACCTGAGAACAGCTCTGAGCTATCCGACATTGCCTTACCTTGCAGATCTCGCTCTTTCAAATGCAAATCTGCCTTTATTTTCACCAGGCACAGGAATTCCTCCCTGTACACCCACAGTATATCAAATTGGTAGACAGAGAGAAAGACATCCCCGAAGAAAGACGCATGAATATGCGGCCTAATGTAGCCAATAATACGCCCGAGATGGAAAGAGACTCCACCTGAAGATCTCTGAAAAGCCTTTGAGCTTATGCAGAAATGTTTGCGTTCGGAAAAAGACTGAAGTGGGGGAATGCTAAAGGAGATGAGCGAACCCTCTAGACATCTTTCGACATGGAATTTAAAATGAAAATGGGAAGATACATTGTTACTCAGAAATCACATGCCCATGTAGCTGATATTATCTGAAAGAAAGTAGATGCAGTCCAGGTAGACCTTTTAAAACTGTTCCATGGCATCCTCAAGACTGCATAAAGGTCTTAGAGCCTTGTGTTTCTTCTATGACTTTGACCAAGCACTGACCTCCAACTAGTCCTCACCGCATCTATTTGGACTTTTCATTACGCCAAAGAATTTCATATAGCCATGGGACCAAAATGTCATTCAGTTTTCCCAATGCACTAACACGATTCCTAATCCTGACCGTTAATCTTTCCTCCATATTTTTAAACAAAAAGCTGTGGATGATATTGTTATTTTTTTCTGCTTCAGCCAAAATAATCCCTGGGTTTTGCAATATGAAGTCAGCCACGTGAAAAGATACCGCCGCGTTATTTGTTATTCGAGATCACAACCGGTGTCTGACCTTGACCGAATATCCACAGTTTTTTGCTTCTTTTCTTTTGGTCAAAGTATGCAGTGGCTGCCTCTGTAAAACGCACTCCTGATCAGGCGGTTTAATCAGGTTTGCCATTTATTCAGTTTAAACGCATCCCTAAAGGAGCACAAAGATTTGGGAAATTGATTGAGGCAAATGTAAGCCGAGGTGTGGAACAGATGAAAAGTACCCTGCGGCATTTTAGAGAGATGATTCAGAATACCTGAAAAATCAAAAGAGAGAGAGAGAAAAATGAACCAAACAACTGACAACACTGTGCAAAACAGTGTTTTATCCCATACTTCCACATGCAGCTCCTGTACTCAATTAGAAACCAGCTGGCGTACCCATTTTTACAGACTGCTGTCAGAGCCATCTTTGCTCTTCTTTCTATCAGATAATATGCAAATTTCAAATTGAAATAATAAGTTGGTCAGCAATCTGACTCCACCCAGGCTTCACTAGTTCTCAGTGAATGTGGCCTTTGCATTTAAAATGATATGTTTCAATAATACTTTGATGCTGTCTCTGAAGGGCAGTGGCACAGCCATGATGTGTGATGTGATATATATATATATATATATATATATCACACACACATATACACTAGGGGTGCAACGATACACAAAATTCACGGTTTGGTTCGATACTTTGGTGTCACGGTTTGATACAAAAAAAATGTTCATGCCTTTTTAATTTGTCATTTATTAAAATTATAAATATATATTTTAACTCAAAAGTACAGTTTTTTAATGTAATCTTGCTGAAACAACAAAATAATAATAAAAAAAAAAATCTATCTGATCGAGAAATCACTCCTCTTTGTAAAAGAGAGTTTATTACAGAGAAATGGCTCTTTCCAAAATAAAAGCTATACTATCCGCTTCTTCTGGGCTATATTCTCAGCAGCACATTAAACATATCAGGTCCCCATAAGGAGAATCCTGTGCTAACGGCTGTCTAAATGACTCGGGTAAAGTTTGTAGCATGCGTGCTTGTTGTTTTTGTCTGCTTCCACTTGTCTTTGCACTAGGATGATGTCGGCGTAAATGTGCAGTCATATTCGTTGTGTTCCCACTAGTGCTGTCAACGTTAATCTCGTTGAAGTGACGTTAACGCCACAACACGGCAAATCTCCGTTAACGAGCTACCGCGGATCGGCCCGTGCGTGGGGCAGGATGGCCAACACGTTAACGAGCTAACTGCGCTAACACAGTAGTTCCCACCAATATAATTGAGCATTGCGTGGCACATCCAACATACTGTTTTACTTTAGTCCATGACGCGCTTACCTTCAGGGTCATACCTCACATGAAAACCAAAATAGTTCCAAACGCCAGATCTGAATGAGGGTGGGGGAGGTTCAATTTGCCATGTTGCAAGGAGAGCTTAGCTTCTGTCTCGCTAGCTTGCCCTGCGCTCAGTGAATCTGCGTTCGACTACTCCGCCTAGGCTGCACTGTCGAGCGCAGATCCACTGAGCGCTCAACACAGACAGCATCGTCAGAAGGAAAGTTGATCAAATAAATTTAAAATTTTTTATTGTTGGATACATATGCATACCGAAACGAAAGCACTGTATCGAACGGTTCAATATCAATACGAGTATTGTTGCACCCCTAATATATATATGAACAGAGAAAATCAGAGCACTTAATCAAATATCCACTAAACTTAAGTCCCTTTTTGCTATAAGGCTGTGAAAACCGGTATGACCATGCTAGCGGCAGCTCCTATCAAAGAAATCTTGAGGTGTGTCTTGCTAAGGCCAGAGAATGGTACATTTTAAAGACTTGTAAAAATCATATTTTAGATGAATACCTCTTATGGCTCGCTAGAATAAATATAGGATACAACCTCTTTGTAACTACGAAAAACATGTGGCTGTCTGCCTTGGATTGACTGCAATCACTCTCAGAGAGAGTGGTGAAGATTTCCAAATAACTGCTAACTAATTTCTACATGCTAGACAGATTTCCAACATAAGTCTGAGTCAGTCTGCACCAATGAGGATTTGCAGTATTGGACACCAACTGGTTTTATTCTGGGAATCGTCCAGTATAAAAGCAAGATTGTTTTTTGCAATTACATTGCCGTCTTACAGCAACTACATGACCTGATTGTGGAGAAATTTCTGAATTTCTGTTTCAAATCTATGAGGTTCTGACTGGACTCTGAATTTAATAGGTTAATGCGAATTTCTTTCTGCAGACAGCAGCAGAGGTTTGCCAGTTTATCACGGTTATTCACAGTGTTATCACAAATGGATTGCATGGAATTGCCAACTTGACCCCACTCAGTCACAAACTCATAGCAGACCGACTCCATCATAATGCTGTTTTATCACCGTTCTGATGCACAAATGTTGCTTTGAATATGTCAGGAAACTGCGTGTGGCCACAGACGCGCTGCCTTTTTCGAAGCAACCATTTTAAAAGCGACGAGACTCCACATTAATTTCACACAGTCACAATAAATTTGGTCATGCCGCGGTCCCCAACCACACCTCTTATATACGTCTTCTTTACACACAGTAAAAAAGAAGCATGTCAATATAATATTTTCATCTTATTCATGCGGAGGTTCTGTATAAAAGTGTGGGCAATCGGCTATATCGTGTATTTTTTCAGTTACTTTAATCGACTGAAAGTTTCAGACTGAATATGAATCCCCTGTTTCACTAAAAAAAGTCAAAGAGAAAATAAACAACAACCAAAGAAGCAGTTTAAAAAACAAACAAAAAAAGAATTCATTTGTATCAAGGGCAATAAAACCTTTTAACGTTTGTACTGTTCAATCACGATTCTGTTCACATTCAGCTGAACGAGAAAAGAACAATAAAACCCATTTTTATAGTCAAAGAGCATCCTGTCAAGCCCTTATCGCAAACCTTTACAAGCCCATTCTGCTACCAGCTCTGTTTACTCCAGCTCTAACGACTCAGTGAAATTAGCTAATATTTAAACTGTGTGTACCCAAACTGTCTGCTAATCAGCTGAAAGAAAATTACCTCCCTAATTAAAGTGTATTCAAAATGTTCACTTAGCCCAAAAAGGATATAATGATACAGACTTTTATGAAGTGGATAATAAAAATCAAGGAGGACAACCTACACTTACTGCACATCCCAAGTAAATGTATAATATATTACATGTATAACCTAACACGTGCACATTAGAGGAAAGAAAAGTTATTTTGCATGTAGATGCCAGGCTATAAAAGACCACCTCTACTGCAGCTGCTGAGAAATGAGTTTTATGGATTGTTGGGAGATTAGAAACAATCTATAACCTCTAAAGTTAATTAGGGACAAAGTCGTTCTCACATACAGTATACAGGTTGTTTTGGATGAGTCCCTTTCGGTATCTCATTAGAATGCAAATAGTGTGATTGTGTACCACTATCTCTAAAGAAAGGCACGATACTTTTCCTCTTCTATGCATTGCATTATCAGGATTCATGCATAATGAATCAAATTATCTAGATCACAGTGAGATTTTTGCTGTGAAGACATGCAGAAGATTTATGCCACAAAAGCCTTTAGCACCTCAACAGACAGGGCTCCAGGTGTAATTTTTTTTTAATAAGTAAACTCAATTTTTAACAATTTTACCCTTACACACGAGCAGCTGCTTTCAACAAACAAGCTTTCACTACCGCTGGCAGTTCTCCAATACAACCACAGCCAGGCCTGCTAACATAGTTGGGTCTTTTTACCTTGCTCATGGGAAAGCTCATTCATCCTCTCCAATAATTCTGGACTTAAACCCATTTCCTCTTTATGTTACCTTCACCTCACTGTTCAGAGAAGTTAATAAGGAAACCCTGGCATAAACAACAAGATGAATGAACCTTAAATGAATTGACTGTATCCAAGATGCTCTGCATCGAAAACAAATGAATAGTGATATATTCCAGTATCTATAGTATTTTGTAAGGAGGAACTTGTTAGTTGAAATCCCATTAACTTAAAGTTCAGATGCTAGAGCTAAATATATATAATAACTACTGTATTATTACTGTGCGTCTATGTAGCATAAGCTTTATTAAATGGTACTGTTGGTTGTTTTATTAACCATTATGCAGATGTGCTAAGAGTTCCTACCATAATCTGGAACAATGTATTATTCTTAAATGTACTAAAGTACTGCAGATCTAGAACAAAGAACGCCACATTGATCTTTCTGAAGAGTTTCCACATCAACCAACAAACACAGCTTCTTTGTTGTATTTGATATCAGCTTTTGTTGCCATTTCTTATACCAGGTTGTTGTTGCCCTCACAAATCATGGCGCCCACCATATTGCATGGGTTTGGTGTGCGTCGCTCCGTTTTTGTAACCTGGTGCGTGGGGTGGTCTGTTATTTGAATGATATCATTTGAGTGGGTTTTTTTTTAGAAAATGCTCCATTTTGACTTCTCATACTACTACACCAACAATGACACTATCACTCAGGAGACATGTGCATCGAGTCCAATATAAATGGTAACAGGGTTGTGGTTACATCAGAGTTGTTGGACCACACAACCAGTGCGGTGACAATAAATACGTCTTTATGCCGGCTGTGCAGTAAATCAGGCAGGACGATTGACTGCAACATGATTTTTCCCAGATGACTGATGAATTATGAACATAATTAGACTTAGGTGTAAGGAATAGAGTACAGTGTCTTGCTGTAATGTTTTTTGGGAGGGGGGTTAGCATTAATATTAGCCGTCATGTGTCTATTGACGGTCATGCATTTTTATACGGTTCTATTATAAACATTGATAAGAACAAGATAGAGAAAAGCAGATGCATATTATTTCGTTAAAATGCTATAAGGAAACAATAAATAATTTGCCATATAGCCAGTCTCTGACAGGCATGTCGTTCTAACCTGGATTGCTCTGGGGGTTTCTCTTTGTCTTTACTGAATGTTGGAAGTGGATTCTCCATTGACCTTTTGCTCGCTCCACCTTCTGGCAGTGTGAAAAACCCCCTGATAAATTTAGCTCAGTTTGCAGTTTAAGAAGAGCACCATTTTCCCTGCTGGTGTAACTCAATCTCTATTTCTCTGTCACGATCTAAAAGCACTCCAGAGAAATTTCCACAAAACCTGACCTGGAAGCAAAAAAACCATAAAATTCAGGGTGAATGCTTCAATATACCAGAGGATGAACACGTGTTTCTGATAATTATACGAAGGTCTTGGCCTAAAAGCTGCTATTCATTTACTGATTCTAAAATCCTATATGTAGCATACATATATTGTTTCTCCTTCCATATAAGCTTCCATGTAATCTGTGTTCCCCCTCGCTATCTCATACAGTTATTGTATGAGTAAAATATTTTTGTAGCCGTTATTGAAGGTTGAGGACGTGTGGGGGCTGTTTCCCCGTGGCAGTTAAAGCTGATGAAAATTGTATTATTTTTGTGTGGAGTTTATATAACTTCTCCATCCATCTTTGTGTGCACTCTCATTTCTTTGCCCTTTTACCAAAGAGCAGAAACAGAGATGCCAGATTAATTTCAAGAATATTCTCCATAAATGTCAGGTTGAGCACTTTTGAAAATCAATGAAATATCACTTTCTCTCCTTTGAATACTGAATACTGTCAAGTATGAAGAATAACAATGGGGAGCTTGATGTTGAAGAACAAATATTGCCTTTGGTTTTGGAGTTTTTCATGGAAAAATAAAGCAGAAACAGCTTTAAACTTTGATGCAGGCATGGATGCAGACCCCGCCTGTTCACATGCTTATTTTTAGTCACAACCATAGTTAGTTTTACTCTCCATTTACCTTCACTGTCTCGCTTCAGTAAACAGCCAATTCCAACTTGCAAGTGTTTAATTAAACCATTATACACCTGAAGGTGTCTTCGTGTTATAAGTACAATAGTTAGTACAGCTGGCCAAGCTGCTACAACGTGCCATTTGAAATCATTTGTACTGAAATGACAATGCTTTTTGTTTGTAGTCCTCAATAAATGACTCGTACTACACCAATGTGCCCCGCAAACAAAAAACGAACCAACATTTGAATAACATATTCATGTTATTAACATATTCAATTTTTGTGTGCAGAGAACTCAGCATTTTCTCTGGACAGATCGTTTCATTTGTTACTACTTGGCTTCTAGTGGTAACAGTTACCTGAGTAGACATGTAGACATGATGAAGAATAACGAATAAAGGTGATTTAAGTGACTCTGAACAGTTGTTGCTGTCACACAGACTCGTCTGACTACTTCAGAAATTGCTGATGTTCTGGGATTTGCCCACACAAGCATCTCTGGGCTGGTGTTTCATGAAGTCCTCCATGAAAGCAGTCCCGCAATACCAAGATGTACATAAGGAAGTTGCCAGTAATCGTAGATTTGTTACATTTTCAGTAACACCCAGAAGCCAAGACTTAAGTTTAACAATTTCAAGTCAGTGAGTCACAATCGTCTTCTGTTACAGCAAGACATGTTTTTAAGCCTCACAGATTAGACAAAAGACAGACTGAAGACAAAAAGTTGGGACGTTAGACTGTTGGTTTTTTAAAAGCTTCTGTCATTCTTGCAATAAGTGAAGCTGAAAGAGATGAAACACCGAAGGACTCTGCTTGAAACCATGCCAAACCACCTAACCCCACAAACATAAACAAAAAGCCAGACAGTAGGACTATTCAAGCTTCCAGATAAAACAAATCACAGAAAAATTGCATTACTAACTTGTTTGGCATAAAACAGAGACTACTGTGTAGCAGACTGTCTTACCAGAGGGACTGATAAGAAAATGGGGAAACCATGATACCTTTAAAATGTTCTGATGGACTGAGATCAGCATAGCAGTTTTGGGAAGGACAATAACCTGACAAGAAATGCTGGTTGGGAAGCAGGAATTGATTTCCAAAGGGCTTTTAGTTTAAAAGCACCGGAAGAAATAGAGCCCATCTTGCAATGAGATCACACCCTCTCAGCATGTTGACTGTCTGTCCAATAAGTAATCACCCCTCATTAATACGTTATCACAGTCAGTACTTATGGTTGGACCACACCCATCTTTGAACTCTACTTTTATTTCGAACTACACAACTGTAAATGTGTGTGACTACTTTAAACACAGTTATGAGGCTATGATAGGATGGAAGGAACGGTAACAGGGCAGAAACCTCTTGTCTCACCTGCTCATTTCCACATAGTGCAAATAGGTAGGTTTGCCTGCCCAAATGGCTATAAACTGTAAGTAAAGTTTATTTATATAGCACTTTTCCCAGACATATGTCACAAAGAAAGATAACATAACACAATACAGTCATAAATACAGCATAAAAACTTGGTCTAATTAAAAGTTTTTTAAAATAAAAATGTTTTAGCTGCTTTTTGAAGGTCTCCATCGAGTTCAGGCACCATTAAAAAATGATCAGTCCCCTCGAGTTCTAAAACGAGCGTGGGGGACCACTAAAAGGTTTTGATTCAATGACCTCAGGTTACGAAAAGAGGTATGTATACGAATCAAATCAGCAAAACAGGTAGGGGCCAGTCCCTGTAATGCTCTCAAGCAGGAGTGTCGAACTCCAGGCCTCGAGGGCCGGTGTTCTGCAGGTTTTAGATGTGTCCTTCATCCAACACAGCTAATTTAAATGACTAAATTACCTCCTCAACATGTCCTATAGTTCTCCAGAGGCCTGGTAATGATCTAATCATATGATTCAGGTGTGTTCACCCAGGGTGACATCTAAAGCCTGCAGGACACCAGCCCTCGAGGCCTGGAGTTTGAGACCCCTGCTCTAAAGGTTAAAACTAGAATTTTTAAAATGGAACCTAAATCTCATTGGTAGCCAGTATAGCGACTTTAAAACAGGAGTTATATGAGCTCCCTGTTCGAGCGGCTCAGTAGCCTCGCTGCAGAGTTTTGAACAACCTGTAGACGAGCTAGCCTTTTCTTGTTTAAATAAGAAAGGCTATTACAGTAGTCAAGTCTTGTAGAGACAAAAGCATGGATTATCATCTCAAGTTCACTTGTTGACACGATGGATGGAAGTTTTGAAATACCAAAGAAACAATTCAAACAACCAGTTCAGTAGCTGTTGCAAAACCGGTGTCCTCAGGACCACATTTTGATTTTTGCCTAAAATAATGGCCACCATAACATGACTCTCAATTATTATCAAAGCAATACCTGAATTATTATCAGGTAGCCTGCTGTCAAAGTTGGGTCAGTTAGACACTACTTGAAAATATGGGGTGGCTGCGGCTCGGGAGGTGGAGAAGGTCATCTACTAATCAGAAGAGTTGGTGGTCCACTTCACAGACACTCGACCCCAAGTTGCTCCTTTCAGTTAGAAAGCACCTTTCTGTGTGTGTGTGTGAATGGGTGAATGAGACATGCTTGAACGCTCAGTAGAAAAGCCCTATATAGGAACAAAACCATTTAAAAGAGGCAAAAACACCAGAAAAGCAAGAAAAAATTTCTGTCTGACAGTTTATTCTTTTATCTTGTGTTTTTCGGCTGTTCCCTTTAGGGGTCGCCAGAGTGGATCGTCTGCCTACATCTCATCCTATCCCCTTCTGTCACACCAACCTCTGCATTGTCCTCCTTCACTACATCCACAAAACGTCTCTGGCAACTCTACATTCAACATCCTGTGCCTCGTATCTATCCGCCTCTCCACAAACTGTCTGAAGCTTGCTTCTCTGACTTTGTCTCTAAACTGCTCAACCTGAGCTGTCCCTCTGATTTATTCATTTCTAATCTTGCCCATTGTGGTCACTTCCAATGAAAATCTTAGCATCTTCAACTCCGACACCTCCAGTTCTTCCTCCTGTCTGTCTGTCAGCGCTACTGTCTGAAAACCATACATCATAGCAGCTCTCGCTACCATCTTGTAAACCTTCACTTTCACGCTTCCTGCTATCCTTCTGTCCCAAATCACCCCTGACACTTGCTTCCACCCGCTCCGCCCTGCCTGCACTCTCTTCTTACCGCTCCTGTGCAGTTTATTTTTTATTTTATTTTTTCTATCGATGCCATAAATCAGTATTTTTTATTTGCTTTGGGAACAGATGTCAAACGTCCTCCTGTGAACCAAACACAAAAAGCAGAGAGTGAAGAAAATAATCTCACGTCACATTGAGCATGTAATCATTCCAGTCCTACTGCTTCCACCTCTTCATGCCTGGCTGTAATACTCGCCGACCTATCCTCGTGTCAACCCCACCTTAATGTATTTCCGCAGGCTCCATTTAAATCACTCCGCTCCAGTTCCCTCTATCCTCAGACTCTTCCCTTCACTCCCCTTTGTCTTCATCTTGTTCTCTCCCCTCTTCCTTTTCTGTCTCCTTACCCGGCTACTCTAATTGCCTTGCTTTGCCAAATGAGCCAGCCAATTGTGCCTCGAGTTAAAAGCTGATGAGGATCCTGCCCTATCCAGCCCTCCAACTCGTTGGGCTTGGGAAGCTAAATAAAGAGGAGAAAGATGAATAAAGCTTGCCGCTGAATGCAGATGTCATCTTCTCTGCAATGACAACTATTGCCTGCGACAGGCAGCATGTTGTCGTATTCCAGTATCCCATGAGAGTCAGGTTTCTGGCACCCACAGCTTTGCTGTTTTAAACCTCATGTCAATGTCATTTCATGGATCAACTGATGTGCATACTAGGTTAGTGATACCTCAGGGAAAAGGAAACTTTTTCCGTCTTGTACACAACTCAAATTTCTCTATAAACTCAACTGTCTCTAACAGTATTGGGAACTTTACTGGGTGATAAACAGTGAACGCATGAAGGAAAAGAAAATGACACAGCTGGCAATTTCAAAAGCTCTAAGCTGAAAGGCATGGAAAACGTATGAAAGTTATAAAGACAATATTTGGCACATCCAGTTATAGGAAGCAATATAAAAACCCAGAGTTCAATAAACGCTGTTTATTCATGCCTGCTCCTGCATCGCTGAGCTATTTGGTCTCGGTCTTGCTTGCTTGCTGGCAGAAACCAAAGAAAAATGTGCATCACGCTTCTATTAATTCACTGATTGAAAGATGGCCTCACATTTAGTGTCAACAAGTCTGATCTTGCCTATTTGCTATCCTAAACAAATGTCCTCTTTCAAACACCTGCTTGCTATAGAACGGGGGGAGCAATTAATCTACCCAAGGCCCACATAAGAAACTGGGAATCATGTGGAGGGCTGCACCACTAAGCTGCCCTCAGTTCTGCTCAATATTAATTTGATCTCTTTATAAGCTTATTGCTCCAGTCCCAGTGTCTCGTGTTGGCCCTTGGGAAAATTAATGGCTCACCTCTGCCATAGAAATTCAGTGAGGAAATTACATTGCTGGAAAGCTTTATGTATGAAGTAAATATTCTCCTATTGCAAAATCACAGCGAGGTCACCTGTTGCTTTGAGAAGTTCTCATTTTGAAGCCTTGAGCCGAGCAAATTAGCCGTCGTTGTCTGAGAAGCTGAGGACAACGCACACTCATATGATGGTGACCTATCCAGAAAAGGCTTTGTCATCCTTGCTGAAGCTAATGGGGACCATAATTTACAGACTGAACAGTCTTGATGTTTAAATAAGACTTGAAACCGGTTACTGAGATAATAAACCAAGCCGTTTCTGAGATCATGCATTAACAGAGCAGTGGGTTCATATTCTCATAGACTTCTATAGAACAATCAGAACAATAGCAGCCTGTTCTTTTCCTCTTAGCACTCTGTTGGTCATAACAAAAAAGTAGGTTTCAGACAGTCTAATAATGCCGTCAGCATTACCCTGTTAGCATAATATTATTTTTATTCAGGTTAACAGCAAATCAGAAGATGTGACAGTAGGGGTGGGCGGTATAAACGGTAGACGGTAGACACGATATGAATTTCGCCAATGGTAGAGAATAGTGCATGTTGATGACGTCATCAAGCTGCACCTGTTTCGGTTGAACGCATCGACAGCTGTGTCACTACCCGATCCGTACTGGAAACCCGATCGGTACCACGCATGTGCGAAAGGTGTCTACTTCCGTTTGAAGCATTTTACAATAGTTACGGGTCAGAGTATCTGTTAAGATGTTAACAATAATGAAACATTTCAATATAATGTAGACAAAAACGAAAAATAAAAAGATAGTTACGGATCAGGAACGTTGACTGTTGCCATGTTGGCAAAGAGAGGAAGTGACGTAAGATTTGCGGATGCGTGGTACTGTTCGGGTTTCCGGTACGGATGGAGCTGACAGGTGGGGAGAAGGAGGAGGTGCTTTTAAGAAGACTGGTGCAACGTCGGTCATATAGACCTGGTTTGAGTTTAAGCAGTCGGATGTTGAGCAGAAAAATATCATCTGCAAATTATGCAGATGATATTTGGCGACAGCCATAGCAAAGAGAGGGAATACAAGTAATTTGTTTTATCATCTTAAACGAAGCTCATTTTGCAACATGAGGAAAGCCAAAAACTGCGCCTTCCACAAACGCCCAGTCAGTCCAGTCGAAAGCAAAAAAAGCGGCCCTACACCTAACCCCACACACCAGCGGATTGATATTTTCCAAGACTTTTCCAAAGGCACTCCGTATGAGAAAATGAATCAGCAGTGGATGTCACAAATGCCATTACCGTGTACTTGTGGTGCTGTCTCTTACAGTGGAGAAAAGCGGCTTTAAGAATATGATTAGGACACTTGATCCACGTTACGAGGTACCTGGCTGCAAACATTTTAGCCGAACTGAAATGCTCAAAGTATAACTTAAAAAAAAAGAAGTTTTGCACAATAAATGTTCTTAAAAATGGCCTTCTGTATGTTTTTGAAGTGTGTTTAACCCTAACCAGCTGTCACCTGCAAGAGAGCATTCAGTTACAGTATGAAGTCCCTATACTCTGACATCAATCTCTGTCACTCTCTAGCACAAGCATCCTTAATTACAATTAAACAACTACAACATTCATTTAAATAGATTGTTATGACCATGTTTTTTATCTTTTCAGAAATTGTCTTGAAAACTATTACAGAGTAAATTTTAGCTAGTTAAGCTTGCAAAATTGCAGTTGGTGTTTTGGAGGCTACCCGAGTAATTCGAATACATCTGAAAAGTTCAGTAAATAAAGAAGGAAAATATATTTGTATTATTATTAAACGGCTTTCTTTTATCTCCATCAAATATCACTTATTATATTTCTTTCACGATTTGTGTGCACGACTACCATAAACCCAATACTGTTATATCTTGCACATACAAATGCTGCAGCTGTACCTGTGTTGTTTACGCACTTTACCCTGCAGAGGTGTCTTCTTTTTATGGAGCCCTGCTGGTGCCATGCTTAAAGCTACAGAGTAGCTGCTGCGCGGGTGGCTATTGAACACAGACTACAAGAATTGGATACACCTCGTGAGAACATTTTGACCAACTTACACAAAGAAAATGTTTCTAAAAATATTTCCCACCTGCCTCTGAGTTCAGATCAGTCATAGATGATCATTGGCTTATCGCTGATAGTGATCCAGCTCTCGAGTGAGGGTTTAAGGATCGTCCTACAATGATAAATGCTGTGTAAATAAAAATACACCCACTCCTTTCATACTGCTGTCTCCGTAGCCAATGTGAAATTCTAAATAAATGCTTATATGAGTCAATTTATATATTTATATATCATGTTTACATGCATGTTACATGTCTTATCAAAGACTGCATGACCTGTTTTAAGAAAAAAAGAAATCCTCGCACCCTCAATTAGACATACAGTATCCACAATATATTTGCTGCCAGTTTTAAACTGACTTGGCAATATCTCAGTGTGCTGGCATCAAAATGGTTGAGAAACCACCTCAGGGAGGTGAGCACAACAGGAAGCTTTCAAAAGAAGAAAAAAAAGAACTGCCTTATTCATCTCATGCTTTAAAGAAGCATAGCTATCCTGTATCTGTACTAGACACTCAAGCATTGGAATTTATATTGATCTTTACAGCTGACTCTGAGACAGACAAAATAGTTGAGTTGTTCCTTCAAAGCAAGGTAGAGCAGCTTTCCTGTCTGATTCTGATAGGCCTAAAGTTTCATTTTAGAGCTGCATCAGTTACATGCTGTTTAGGGATTTTTTTTTTAAATCCCTAAAATAATTTTTCATTATTTTAGCTTTTTACGCTTATATGGTGAATGTGGGCAGACTCAGCTTTCATTTCAGTTTCTCAACAAAAACACTGCATTAACCTTTAAAGATATCTTTGGATAAAATTAACATAATCAATCACAACTGTTAAACAACACTGTCATGAATCCTGAGTGGAAGTCTGCATGCTACCAACACCCTTTGTGACGATTTGCTGTGTCTCTGGCTGTTTGTTTGTGTGCTGCTTTCTTTAGCCTTTCATTTGACTTCAGCAAATGAAAATCTCAGTCAGGTTGAGACCGGTATTTAACACAGCCTCTGCAGAATATTCCACTTCTCAACCTTTTAGAAACTCCTGGGTTGCTTTGGAAGCATTAGAAGGGTTATAGCCCTTTATATGGTGAACCACCATCCAGTCAGTGTTGCCCTATTCTTTACATAGACTGAACCTATTGCAAGTGGTACCAATATACTGCATCCGCCATGTTTTACAGTACATGAATGCTGCTCAAGAACTGTTTTCATGGAAAGAATCCTGCGATCATCCACCACCGGTGACTTTTGTGAATCCCCAGGTCGTTTTATGTTGCCAGGTTCACCAATGCATTTCTCTGAATATACAAAATTGTTGATTGGAGTCTTTACTGATGCTTTGTTTTTACCTCATGAACAGGTTAAGAAATAACAAAGTGTACAAATCTCCATGAACTGTCTTCTAAGGTGCACAATTATATTTTAGCAGCTGACAGTAGGGGACTGTGGAGAATCGTCTGGTTTTCCTTAATGATGAAGGCAATTTTACAGTTGTGCTGTGTTAAAGAAATCTAACACTATTCATACTGTGTGTGCAGTTGTGTACGTGATGTTTGCGAAGCATAAAACAAGCCATAGCCTCTTTAACCTAAAGCTTGGCTTTCACAGAAGAAAAACAGTGCAAAACCAGGACTAACTCATTATTCATGTCCCTTGGTTTCTTGCTTAGCAAAATTAATGTGACTATATTGCTACAGGACATGATTTGTCTGGTGTCTGGTGAAACTGTAGTGTGTTTTCTGCCATGTGAGAAAGGAAAGACTGAAAATACAAGATGGATTAGAGGCGCGAGGAAGAGATGAGGGGAATGGTAGATATCAGAGGAGAGAAGTGGAAATAAGAAGCTGCAAAAGTGAGACAGGTAGGAAATGATGAGCAACACAATGACTTATCAAGAAAACATTTAGACAGTACAAGCTACTAGAAGAGTGTGAGCAATTTGGACTGATGAATGTGTGTGTGTATACATGTTTAGACGTCTTTGTGAGGACAGAAAATTGGCATGCCACTATACTTCTGGGGACCAACAGTCACTTATGGGGACAAAATGACCATTTCCACGGGTTTGGAGGCATTTTTGAGGCTAAAAATGTGATTTTAGAGTCAGGGTTACATTGAGGTTAGGGTTAGGCATTGGTTTTTGATGGTTAGGGTTAGGGTAAGCGGCTAGGGAAAGCATTATGTCAATGAGATGTCCTCACTAAGATATGAAAACGAGTATGTGTGTGTGCGTGCGTGTTTTAGAGAGCAAAAATAGGAGTAACATGTAAGCAAGCCTTTAAAAAAATGTTTAAAAATCAGTTTAAATTCAAATCTAATGTGATATGTCCAAATCTATTCAAGGCCAGCTTTCTTGCTCAATTAAATATGAAGCTTTTAAATATTAACATAAACCCGTGGTCATAGCAGACAAGGTCAAACATAAAAACAAAGTGAGTCATCTGAAAGATGGAAGAGTGTTTGCATTACTTATTGTTTCATTCAGTGTGGTGAAGTGGGACCTTTTGATATTTAACAGCTGATACTCCTGTTCCAACTTTTAATATCATTCAGTGGCGAGTTCAAGTACCTCTTTTAGAGATGCAAGGCCAAATCCAGACAGCTCATAAACAGGAGCAGTTGTTATAGAAATGTTTTGGGGGCTCAGATATCTGGATTTTGATCTTTCTTTATAATTTCTCATCTATAGTCATAGCAAATTTTGTGAGACCTGCAATTCTAAACGAAAAGGCTCCCAGAGGCAGCAAAGAAAGTTGCGTTTGCTAGAGCGGTGGCAAAGTGGATGTAATTGTAACTGACCCTGATGATGGGAGCGATTGCTGGTCATTAAACCGTAAAATACCAGCCAGAGTAGGAGATAATAAATCTCCGACAAGAACGTGAAACTCAGCAAAATCATCCAAGGCCAGGACTGTAACGGCTGGGGGGGGGGTGGGGGGGGGGGGGGGGGGGGGGTGTTAGTGAGGAACCAGGCCTGAATTTCAATTGTGTCTCTTACCAATATCCATTGAATACGCGTATACACTCTGAAGCGCTTAAAAACACATTTGCGCACAGACACTGTGTAGTGGAGTCGATCTGCTCCTCGTTTGATTACGTGTGCATAAAGCGTGTCGCTATTAACAATGACAGTAGCAACAACGGTGAGTCTCCTTACCTCTTCAAAGCACGAAAACATGAGAGCACTGGGCTGGAAGAACATCCCGACAACGTCACGGGCTCGGCCAGGACACTTGGAAGTCCATGTTTTACTGAGCTCTCACTGCCAGCTTATGAAGCTCGGCAGCTGGTGGCCCGACATTTACTTCTCACACTACAAGCTGTATTTTTGGTATTCAGGCAGTGTGCAAAAATAGAGCATCATATTCTTTTGTGTACCCTGACTTCTATCAAAGTCAAGCTCACGTCTCCTTTTTCTCTGCGCTCTCGCAAAGCCCGGCTGAGGTGAAGGCAGCTAAAGATAAAGCTGGATGTCTAGTTTCTGGGCAGAGACTCACTCCACATTTGGCACATATGGATTCATTTCTCACCTTGACTCTTCTGTCTGTGCTTTGAATGATGCTACAGTAATGCAACACGCTGCTGGCATTTTAACGCATGAAAGGACTGTGACGTATGCTGGTCTCTGAACTACATGTAAAGGTGATGTAGCGCTGTAGCTTGCAGAAAAGGTGAGACTGATTTTAGCTAAGAGCATGGCAGCAAAGAAAGGCACACGCTTCATGTACAAGCTTCACAGCCATGCAATTTGTTTCAAGTATTTGTTAGTTTGATTTGGCAGATGTTAACAACCTACTGTTGTCTGTAGCAACATATCCGTGTTAAATAAATGTTTGTTTATGAATGTCAGAAGGGGAGAGACATTTGGACACATTCCCCCGCTGTGCATTATAACTGTTAAAACAGTTTGTGTCACATAAATGGACTGCTCAGCTGTCAAAAGTACCTAAAAAAGAAAAAAACACACACATTATGTTGCCTTTTCCAGTGGTACCGTTTTATTTTTCCCTTGGCAACTAAGTAACTAGCATTTGTCTATCAAAACACAAGCACACACTTGTGTTTTGGTAGAAAAACATGTACTTAGTCTTTCACAGGACTGCATTCCCATGAAAAACTAAAAACACACATCTGTAGTTAAGGGGGTAAGTAGCAGCCAGGCGCTGATAATCTATCTATTCGTTTAACCCATCATTAGCAAGTGTGACCAGGTTTATAAAAGCGGTTTGGCAGTCTGGTGGTCTGGAGCATTCCAGTGTGTAACACAATGCCACAGATGTCCCAGCAAATTCAACTTAATGTCCGACTCTGCAACGCCCAGAGAAATCGCTAAAAACATCCCAGCACCACATGTCAGATTCTGCAGTTAGTATGTTAAATGTTTACATTCATAACAGTATAATTAGAAAAAGCTTATGTTTGCAAAATTAAATTTTCGGATACAATGTCTTTTGTACAGATGACGCCAAAGTGGAGTATTTTGGTTGCCAGTATATCAGACAAAACACCTCAACTGTGAAGCACGGCGGTGGAGAGGTGATGATTTGGGCTTGTTCTGCAGGCACAGGACCCGGGCACCTTGCAGTCACTCATTAGCACCTTTGTATCCCAACTAGAGTCAAATGTGAGACCTCCTGGTGTATAAAGTTTGGCCAAATATTAGGTCACACAACAAGCACAACATGAACATCAAAGGCTGAAAAACAATAGAACGAAGGCGCTGCCGTGGCCCAGTCAACTCAACCTGACTGAAAGCAACAAAGTAAAGAATAAATGAGAAATTCAAGTCACGTAGAAAACAATAACTTTGCTTTATTGCTGCTAATGCTGACCTGTTTTTCACCAGACTGCAGAAAGTCATGTGAACAGCAGGTAAAAGCCATGCTCTCGTGTGTGCTGGAACAGCTGGACATGGTCAAGAATAATAGGATTTATTTAAATGACCACAGGAGGCGATTACAATACTGAATGTGTGTGATGTGAATATTTTAACTCAGTTCAACAACAGTTTTCTTTGTGACTATGATGAGTAAACCAGAAGGTGTGCTTTTAACGTGTTGTGTTTTATCTGGAGAGTAAAGATTAAAATCCCTGCTAGTGCCCCTGTGACCCCTGTGCTCTGGCACTGATACCAAAAGAACACCCTTGAGGCACCTAAACCTGATTTTCTTTTTATCCTTCCAAGGGTAGACAAACTTCTCAAATGTTAAAATGCTGATTGATGTTGATTGCAAGAACACAAACAAGAATAAAGGGATGATTTTAAAGGATGAGTTAATAAATGTCAGATTCAGGAATAAGCACCAAGTCAGCTCACTAATTTGACTAGCAAGACTTTAGTCAGTATCAAACAAGTACTAAGGTCTGACACTACCCCACAGTTTACAGGTCTAAAAACTGAAGCCAGTGTGGAATTGTCTTAAACCTAAATTATTTCTAATGGCCAGCAAGGGGAGACTTCTCCATCTGCGAAAAGACTTCTGGTCCAGTAGATATCTGCGGGGAAATTACCCTTTAGCTCCCTTGATTTGTGACCTCAGTGCTTTGCTGATGAGTTTTTTGGACTCCTTTTCTAGTTTCATGGCTTATACACAACACAGTTTACACTCTGAATCCAGGAGGATATACGCAGGGAACACTTTGGGGTGGACTAATGTTGTGATTGACAAATCACTTCTGTATGACCACGCAGTGCCTCCTGGTTTTACACAAAATCATTACAAAACACTAAAATGGCCAATCTTGATGGACTTTACTGAGCAGTGAGTGATGTGATTGCGGCTCCGTCCATCTTTTATGCACTTTATGGTTCGGAGCAAAGCAACAATGTCCGTGTTTACACACAACACCCGGCAGCAAGTTATTGCTTGCGTCTAGACACAAATGTGTACATTAGTACACCAGCAAATCAGAAGTGTTTACAGCAAGTCTGTGATAGTTAGCTGATACTGCAGCAAGCGAGCTACCGAGCTGGATTTAACTAGACACAAAATCGATGAGATGAACAATGTCGAAGTGATCGAGTGGAAGTTAAAAGATTTGGTACCACTACAGTGTTTCTGTTAGCAGAGAGGGGAGCGCGTCTGTCTTTCCTCTGTTTGTTTGTCCCACTTCAGTTGACAGGTGTGTTTCCACATAGCAATCTTGCCCTGTGAAACTTGTATGGAGTAAAACATGATAGGCGATGGGCACACTGGTCCCAGGTGTGCTGAGCTCTGTAAAACACAAAACTATTCCCCTCTTCTTCCTCCACAGCAGATAACACCGGGCCCCAAGGGAGGCAGCGCACAACAGCCACGGCACCAAGAGGTGGGGACACGGGGTGTTAGAAACCTGCTGTCAGTTCCGATTGGCTTGCTCGCCACCACTGACGCTCTCTAAGGGTCCACTAAGGTAACAGAATCTAGCGTCTACTTGGTTGAGGACAGACAGGCAGGAGAAAGTGAGAGGCAGGAAAAACAAGAGTTTGATGGCCGAGCCTCCTCCGCATCCACATCTTCAGCCCTGCTGTCACCTCAGTCTGCTGGATTCATTAGGCTTCAATTAACAGCAGCACATGATAAGAGGAGGGGTATTGATGCTGCTTAACGAGTTAATGCACATGCCGTGTGCTTGTGAGAGCTTCAGGAAGAGTAACAGATTATGCAGTCTTTGCAGTTTGCCTTTACAGAGGTGCAATACTAACTTGTTTTTGAGCCTATTCTACGCCTTCTGTGTCATAGATCAAGTTTCTCAGTAGTGTCAGTACATGAGCACAGAAAATGGCTACTGATGCACGAAGGGAGTCTGTGATATTCTGGCCAGCGAGGATTGCATTATTACGCGAGCCACTCACTGGGGCTCAGAGAGAACACGAGCTGAAGCCAAACAATCCTCTGCCACTTGCTATGAATTCAATTTCAGCGCGTGTGTCTATCTTAGGTTTCAGCAGGAGAGAATAATTAACCCCCCTTCTTGTGACATGTAGCAATTTCCTTAAGTAAATGAAGTGCTAACATTCTGAACAAATGCATCCAGACACCTTGCTGGGTTAAGCTCGTTGCCTGGTAACAGCGTTTTATAAGACAATAGTAAATCCTGATTTGATTTGAAATCGATACATTTTTGCATTTAAAATCCCAAAACATCCGTGAAGAGGTCTTAGAGAATGGTCCAACTCATGAATTTAATCATGCAGTAAATAATATGAGTTAATAGGCTTAGTTTAACACTAATTTAGACAGATATTGGAAACATTTTTGAGGGGGAAAAGTCACTCTGGATATTTGTAGCAATTTTAGGCACTATTCATAATCATTTACAACACCACAGATTTCATTCTTGAAGGAAACTTTATACATATATACTCTATATCCTCTATATATCTTCAGCCTCAGCTGATCTGATTCCTCCTGATGTGAACTTTAATATTGAAGGTTTTGCCCATCATATTGCCTGACTTAAAGAAAGTGCCCCGGCTACAAATTCCTTTAGCGAAGCAGGAATATCAGTCATTCTTTGGGCCAAAAGGATCATTTTCTTGTCAAAATGACTTTGCAGTGCAATAAATACAACTTTGTCTGATCTCTAAAACAGAATCTCGGCAGATTAAAGGGTTGATGCAAAATGGCTTAAGCTATCAGCTTTCCAGGGCATGAGTGACAAATCACATGTCACAATGGCACGTGAGAGGGCTCGAGTGGCATTCAAGGGAAGTGGTAGGAGATTGGACAGAGGAGGTGTTTCCGTGCAGGGATTTATGCAGTATCACATATCACACTCACTGCCATTTAATAGGCATAATGTAAATCACTGCACAACCCCAGTTCCCAAAAAGTTGTGCTGCTGTATGTAAATAAATATAAATAAAAACTGGATGGCAAATCTTATAAACCTATATTTTATTCACAATAGAACAAAGAAAACATATAAAATGTAAAAAGTGAGACATTTAAATATTTCATGAAAAACACAAGAAGCACGCCGCCGTGTTTGCTCTTATTCAGTATATATTCATTTTTTTTCTTTGTTGTAGTGCAAGTTTTAAATGTAGCAGATGACAGATGTTTACTCTGATTACACAAACATGTGGGAGTAGGTAATGGATAACAGGTACTGATTTGAAATATTTGGACATGAATAACTTTGTGTACCATAACTATTCTACAGTTATACTTCTAACTAGGCAGCTGAATACTTTCTTTAATGATATAACACATTTTGGGGTCAACTTGAGAGAAAGGCAGATGTGAAATGTAAAGGTGAGGTCAGAGGTCAGATATGACTTTCTATATGTCGACATATACATGCTACACTTATAGGAATCATAGTTTCTAAGTTATATGTCAATTTTCAACCAATAATTCATTAAGTGGATCTTGAAGACCTTGGTGCATGTAAGCTAAATTTTAATGGATTGTTAACATGACCCCAGCTACACGTCTACAGTTTTATCAGAATTTATTCAAATATTTTTGAGCTATTGTCTTTACAGACAGAATCCCACACAGGAGCTAATTAGCTACTTTTAATTTGATGGCAGCTAAACATCTAAAAATACTGTATGTAAGCTTTTACATACATTAATAGAGCAAATACCTGGATAGATCGCCATGGTTTATGTAGCTAATGTTTTGCTAAAGATCCTGGTGTTTGTGTCGCTTCACCCGGTTAAGAATCATATCAAAAGGAGGTGAAACCAGGTGGACTTTTGAGACTACAACATCTGCTGAATGGAAAAGTCAAGCAGAACTGTGTTTAGACCTGCACAGAAAATTAAGACACTAACACCCTGGGATAAACTTCACAGAGATGAATCCCCTTCGGTAAACAGAAATATTTGAATTTTGATGTTGGAAAATAATGGACGAGGGAGGGGAAAATGTTATTTTCTCTGGCTGATTAAATTATTACAATAACCGGGGGGGGGGAAAGGAAGCTTGGGCTGCCCTCACATACATACTTACACCATTACCAGCTAACCAATCAGAGGCAGTTTTTGAGGGTCCTCCAAACAACAGACACTGCATCCTATTTGCAAAGCACATGCACGCTGCAGGTGTTTACTAGAAATTAAGAATGTGAACATTTGTTTTAAAAGATTAGATACATTTCTACACTGCTATAAATTTGCAAGAACATTTTCATGTTGCAAACCTTGGATAGGTGTCAAATTCATTTCAAATAGCTTCCACTGTGTGGGCTGCAGTACTTAGTGATTATTCTGGTCTTTGCCGTTGTTTCATGAGTGGGTAGGTGGCTAATGGGGGGCTATCTTGATGCACTAATTAGCTGTAGACACTAATAAATACTAAGCAATTTAAACTTCCCGCAGAAATTTTCCTTCATTCATAGCAAGTAAAGGACAAAAAACAATATATAATTGTTTGAAGTGAAAAAGCTGAATTAAAGAAATATATTCTGTTTTGATTTATTGCTCATATAAAACAATTTACAACTGAATTGCTCACACGCTGATGAATCAATAAACTTGCACCTCCTTAAGATAAAACACTAAAGCCTTTATCAAGGTGAAGCCTAAAGTGCTGGAGAAAAAAAGATAAGCCAACCAGCTATAAGACAAGTTTGAAACACAGGGTTGATTTACAAAATCCTTTTCAGCAATTTACCACTTTCCTTGTCTTCTGCACTCTGCACTCGAATACCTCCTGATAATGAAGTTTATGGTGGTACTGTGAAAGCAGAATAGTGAATTTTATGTCAGGAAGAAGAAAAAAAAATTGAGAGAAGTGCCTTCAAGCTTGAGTCTGAAATAACAACACTGCTCTCCATTTCTCTTGGTCCCTCTGCTGCGGGATGCTTTCTAGTGCCTCAAGAAGAAGAATTGCTTTCTTAGACAAAACACTTCCCACAGAGGAATAAACAAAGGCAACCACAATCCTTAAAACCTCACCACTGCAGAGAATTATGTTTCTTGGATATGCTACCAATCCACTTCAAACAGACAAGTTTCAAAAGAAAAGTTCTGTGCGTGCCAATTTTAGCTGGGTTGTACAATGCCACCAAATCTGCAAAATTAACGTGATGCCCACTCTTCTTAAAATGTAGAAGAAAGGGGGAAAAAATTAAATCTGGGAGTTCATCACTCAGTTCAGAGCTGTGAGGCTTGAGTGCTAAACAGCCATTAAAGAGCAGGGGAGGGCATAGCAAATGACCATAACAAATCTGCCCTAGTTTGCTGGGAGGCATCAATTTTGAGGAGTGTGCTCAAAATTATTCTAATTTAAATCAGCCTAACATAACAACCTTCCAGCAACGGGAACCTCCACTCAGGAGCCCACTCCTCCCCCAAGAAGAACAAAGAAATGAGATGAAAGAGGAAAAAAGGGTTTCACAGACGGTGGTATGAGGAATTGGGCTTCACTGTGTGCGGGGGAGGATGCAGGTGGGAGGGGAACAATCAGTCTTGCTGCGTGGTGCCTGAGACGCTCAAGCAACCGCTCCTACAAATAGCACTGACCACAGACACATGCAATTTGCAGTTGTTAAGATGTCACCTCAACATTGTAAAAGAGACGCATTTGAATCAGCCAGAGGCCGGGAACACACTGTGAACCTTTCTTTGAACTCTCTTTAGCCCCCTTGACTGCGGCATGCATTATGTTTATACAAGATATTCCCACTGGAAAGAGACACATTAAGCAGAATAGCTTCTTTACCCTGACGTCGGACTACATACATCTGTATCACAAATCATTACTAGAGACTTCCGTATAAATATTTAAAACGTGCAAATACATAGGAAACGGATTTAAAGTTCTGTATTGTATTAATGTTGCAAAAAACTCCGTCAATCATCTTTTTTTGCATATTCAATGCAGGAGCCAATCCCAGCTGCCATGGGGCGAGAAGCAGGGACAGGTCATCAGTCTGTTGTGGGCCTAACACAAAGAGACAGACAAGCATTCACACTCATATTCACACCTATTAGCGATTTAGAATCAGCAGCTAACCTAACCCCACTAATTGCATGTGTTTGGACTGTGAGAGGAAGCCAGAGTCAACAAGAAAAAGACCTTCTTACTGTGAGGCAACAGTGGTAACCACTGCTCCACGTGCTACCAATGACCTGTTTTCTTTGTTAATCCCGAGTTACACTATAGTTACATAACAGTTTCTCATATAAACACATGTTGGACATGATCTAGTGGTGGTTAGCCCTTAGCCTGACAAGAACAAGGTCGTGGGTTCAAATCCACTAGCCAGCTGGGACCTTTTCATGTACCATTTGGGTCTAACTCCAGCTTCCTCCCACAGTCACTAGACTTGCATGTTAGGTTAAATGGCGATTCTAAATTGGTCATAAGAGTTTACTGGACTTTGATGTTGATTATCTCTCCGTGCAAGCCCTGTGACCCGTCTCAGGTGTACAGTGCCGCCTGCTGTATTACAGCTGGGATAAGCTCGAGCCCACCCATCACTCTGAATTGGAAGATTAACAGAATATAGTTATACATATATATACTTATCTTTTACCTAGCATAGTTAATACTCCATGTTTTTTACACTGCGTCTAGCTTTTCTAAATTTTCCACAGTTTTTGTCTCTTGCTTAGAAAAGCTCAGCTTAGCTTTGATGTGTAGGTATGAGTTGCGATAATGGGGTTAAGTGTGGGATAACCTCCCAATTTTTAAAGCAATATCAATTCAGCGATCTCATTGGATTTTCTAATAACGTTGCAACCAAGACACAAAGAAATCCCTGTGCATGTGTGACAGAAAGACCACATTTAACGCCCTGGGATGAGAACGAGTGGATTTAAACATAAGAAAATTTATGACCACGAGCCATGTTGTCAGCCAACAACCATAAGGTAGGATTAATATAGCCCTGCAGCCCGCAGCTCCCTCAGGCCAGCAGTGAGGTGAAAATTTCCCGTGTTGGCGCTCATGAAAACATAGCTCCTCCTGTCTCGCTGCTGCAGGTTAGACCACCTGGGAAATACTGTAGAAGTGATCACTGGAGTCTAGAAATGTCTTTGTCCGGCAAAAATTCTCTTGCCCAGTGTCTAACTCTAGATAATTATTACAGACTTTCATTTAAAATTCTCAGTGTGGACCCGAGTGTCATACGCCAACTGGACTTTGAGTTTTCTGCGCCAAATAACCGGCAGATGCCATCAGGCAAAAAAAAAGAAAGAAAAAGAAGTAATTTAACTTTTCAAGTTCTCCAACATGACAGTGAAAATAATATGTTGTCCCTCAGTAAGAGGGAAAAGTATAATTTTAAGCAATATGGCTTCTCTTGTGATTGCCACACATGGAGTTAAAAGCTTCCTGCCGCTGGAGTACATTATCGCAGATGCTAGAATGAACACTGCCCTATCTCAAATGGTAATACGGGAAGAGTAAAAAATAAGTGATGAGGCGTATCATGCAGACTGTGCCACCAGGAGGAAGTGGAAAACCCAATTCATGCATTTACAATTATTAGATTAGCAGTCCTGGATGCTGGCCATGTTTTATGAATTAACCCAATCATGTCTTTATCCAAATTTCTTCCACTGAGGATGGTTAGTTTCCCATGAGCTCACAATACATTATTTCAGCCATTATTAATTTACCATTGCTTCCATTATGCTGCGTAAAAAGTGGAGGAATCCTGCCAAGGTGCATTTATATCGGGACGGAACAGCGCGGCTTTAACGGGCAATCGTGAATAAAGCCTGTTTTTACCTCTTCCTCTCATCTCTGTTGACTCACTCACTTCCAGCCGTTACTGTTGTCAAGGAATACGATGTTATGTCTGAGTGCCGTTGTGGCATTGCGACGACATAAAAAGCAACAAAAAAAAATTGCAGGGGGACTTTTGTTCTTTCCAGATCAATGCAAAGCAACAGCAGCACGTTTGCCGTCATTGTCAAGTAACAAACAGCTGCTTCATGTTAATTTAATCCAACCGCACAAGACCTAAAGAGCCCGGCTTACAGGACAGCAAGTAAACAGTCCATCTCTTGATCTCTGTATACAGGATTTGATGTTCAGCTTTCCAAATAACAACTGCGAAGAACACTCACTCAAGGCAGAGAGTGCATCATTAAAATCAGAAGTTAGTTGCGGTGGGGGGAAGATGCAACTTCTCCATACCACTGCCTCCTTTGAAACTGTAGCCTACTGGGCAGCACAAGCCTTCACGCTGGGCAGAGCCGTGTCTATTACTACAGATTGGCTCTGCAAATCTCTTGGCTGGGATCATAAAAAAAAAAAAAAAAAAAAAAAAAGGGAAGATGGAGGTGAGGGAGAGAAGGAGAGATGGTAATAAAACTAGTGATGTGCGGATCGATTCTGAAATATCGATTCCTCCGATACCAGTCATTTATGTTCTAGGATCGATTCTCACATTAAAATATCGATATTTTTAGTAATTTAGGGTTAATTTGTAGTTTATCATTAACAGCAACACAGTGGAAAGAAACTATAACATTCGGATTGTCTACATTCAAAGGAACTACTTCCTCTTCCGCCTTTCATAGTCATGTGCGAAATACGGCTGTATAAATGTCTCGCAGCGCCTTGGCGTGCGCACTCACAACAATGGCTGAGCGTAATTGTGCGGACGTATTTTACCTCCACAAACAGCTGAGACGTGGTTTGAGATACATGTGGCAAAAAAGTGCTCCAAGAGTGAGGTGTTGTGGCTATACTTTCCCAACCTTGAGACCTCAGAATTAGGGAGACAATCAAAAGGGCACATTTTACAGGGTTTATTTATCGGATAAAATACGTTAAATGTCACCGTTATTATTGGCCGGCCTGGAAACAGCGGGGGTGTCCAAATTCAGAGGCTGCTTCCACCTGAGGACCCGCCCTTCGCGGTCTAAAGAAAGCCGGGTAGGACGTCATGAGTTCCCTCGGTGGAGTGAAACTCAGCCGTCTGCTCCTTGCTCTCTAAAATATAACCGGGCGCTGGCGTAAACTCTCGACCGTCTCACACTTTCTTTAATTAGTTTTCTGTTTGATGTTTATTCAGCTGTGTGAAAACCCCGGAGGAACCCACCCGAGGGATTAATAAAGTTAAATTTAATTTAAACATTTAAAAGCCAAACTGATTTACTCACGAACAAACAAAACACTGAAAAAGCCAAACAATAACATTTTTAAATGATCAAAGTGACATATATATCATGTTTAACCCGAGTAGTGAAAGCCTGCGGGGGTTTGAAGACGATGTGTCGATCGGCTCAGATATTTGAAGTTTACACATTCTCACCTGAAAACATGTTAAAAGTTGGGTTTTTTTGCGACCCAGAAAGAGAAATAAGAGTGATATTAAAACTAAGTCGCTGCCGTCATTGTTGGAAACTGGAATTGGCTCGGCCGCGCTATGAATTCTGCGATATGGTTTTTCAATTTTGTTGTCCAGGTGGAAATTCAGGAGAATGGTGGCTCCGGGATTCTCCCGGAAAAATCGGGAGGGTTGGCATGTTTGGTTGTGGCAACATCACTAACCTTGTCAAACACCTCAGAGTAAATCATATCACAGAATATGAGGCACGTATGTTGAGACGAATCGCGTCTCTCACAGAGTCCTTTAGTGCTGCAGGCAGGCAACGTATTCAAATAGCGCACAACTTCAGTTTTTTTTATTTCTATATGATGAACAAGTAATCTGATGTCCTGTAATCATTATGACGCTATAATTTGAGATATAATAAATAAAATAAGTTTTTTTGTATAAAGTATCGGTATCGGATCAGTATCGTCGATACCACCCTGAAAAGTACTTGGTATCGGATCGGAAAGGAAATCAGTGGTATCGCACATCACTAAATAAAACCTCAACAATTTCTGTGTGTGACAACATGAAAGCGGGAGGGGCCGCCTGCTGTGAAAATATGGCTTATCATAGTCTTGTCCCCCAAACCACCTTAAAGGTTTGAAGATAACCGCATGAGGCTACGTGCGTAAGACAAGAGCCGGGAAATGACCCAATGGAGGAAAAAGTGGGGACAAAAAACTTGAAACACGATAACCTCTTGCAGCAGATGCTTCGCTACCTGCCCGTCAATCTGCAAACACTCTATTACTCACGTACAAATTTTCTACATTATTTCAATTCCATCAATGAATGTCACCCAAAATTTGTCAGAGAAAAAAATAACGCTTGTTTATTTCTTTAATAAAGTCATGCCAGACTCATTTCAGCTGTATAAAAAGCGACTCGTCCTCACGCTGGGTAACTGATTACAGCACATTTAGCAGCAGCTAAACACTCTTGATGGATGAATCGGTCCTTCCCAGATGCGCGGGGTAATTTAGTCCACTCTTCATGGAGAAACTCTGCTGCGTATGGGCATGTGTAGATTTTCAGTATCAACCGTTTGTAAAGTTAGTCTTTAAGCTCATCTGTCCTGGGAGAGTTCCGCCAGATGTGCTTTCTCCTAAACTTGACACTAGCATTGATCCCACTGTCTCATAATGTAATGACTGCAGATTAAAGTCATCATTTTCTGGTTTTATAAATGTTCTTGGGATTTCCTGGATTACATGCTCTGATATCTCTTCCTTCTTCTTCTTTTTTTGGGTGTTCCCTTTAGGGGTCACCATAGCGGCTCATCTGCATCCAAGTCACCTCATCCCAAGCATCCCGTTCCCTCTATCTCTTGAAGATAGTTAGTGTCAGCAGCCGCGTTACGGTGGGTCAATTATCAATAGCACTTCCATGCTGTCCATATTTGAATAAAACTACAAAAGTACAATATGCTGTGATGCGACAAAAGCAAATAAAAGGCAGCTCTGTTTTTCAGAGATATTTCACAACTCCAGCACAACCACACACATTTTCTGGGACGCTAACGCTAAGCATTAACCTGTCCAGATGAGAACAATGAAATGTGTTTGGAAGCACTACACACACACACACATTTGACAGTCCAAAGATTTAAAAGCACTTTCATTTAAAAGCTTGGGAAAATGAATTTACAAAGATAAAACAGTTAACTTAAGCCTGTGCAGTAAAGTGAAAAACACCCTTTTTCATACCTGAGCCAATGCTTGCTTGATTACCTTGCAGACGGAGGAAATGAGGAGCACTGAGCTTTTGTCAATTTGTCTCCCAGGTTCCCTCTATAAACCAACACTCTGCAGGAGGATCTGGCAATATTTAAATATGCACTGGAGAAAAGCACAGAAAATCCTTCGGCCTGTCTCTATTTATTCATATTTTACACCAACAGATTTTTGATCACATAAGACTGACTACCATATAAGGAGATGTCGATACGCTACGATGCACAGAAAACCCCTTCACTCGCCTTGACATTAAAGGTAAAAGTGTGTTACAATGAAATGTGATTTTCATACCACATAAACATAGATCAGCTAAAGCATTTTATAGTTTCTGCACCATTTCAGAAATCACAATTAGTGCTTTTAATACCTTTTTAAAAATGAAATCAATGAATATGGAAATATATAGAGCACCTTATTTCTAAATTTAAGCACTCAAAGTGCTTTCTGCTACAAGTGTCATTCACCCAATCACACATTCATTCAATGCTTTGATCTACACCTAAGTACGTTTATCTATCATTCAAATACACATCAGGGGTAACTCGGGGTTCAGTATCTGGCCCAGAGATTCTCTGGCACATGGACAGGAGGGACTGGGGACTGATTGATAGATGACCTACTCTACGACTGCTGGGCACGCAAAATAATATTGCTACTACATTAGTTTGCATATGGTTGAGGTTTACTTGGAAAGGTAAAGTTCTAGTTTTACAAGCTTGTCCTCGATAATATTTGACCTTGTGCTTACTTTTCTTTTAGTTACAAAACAGTCTGTGTGGGTTTTGTCGATTAAAGGAAAGAAGACTTCAACTTAAAGCATGCCCTTTGCACTCAGCTAAGATTCGACACCTACGGTTACCATTAACCTTGCCCTTAACCAAACTCTTCCCATGCCAAATAAGACAACAGCTCACAGTAGTACACAAGTATATGCCAAGTAGGATGTTTTTTTTTCAAAAGCAAGACAAAGTGTGAACATTAGCCTTTTGCTTCTAGTTTCTAGTGGCATGCAGACTGAGTTTTCCCATCTACCACAGATTAAACTTGTGAAGAAGACAATGTCTGACAGATTAAGGAGCTAACTGCTAATCACAGCGTAATTCAGGAATATTACAAACAGAAGCTAAGTTTGTTGTCTTTCTTTGGATTTATTTCACACCTGAAGCAACAGACAGCAGCAGGAGATCCCCACATGAGGGTATCCAGATGGAGAAAAAATTTGCAACAGTACTGATCCCAACAGTGTGTCCTCATCTATTCCAGTCAACACTACAGCGGTCCCTCGTTTATTGCGGGAGTTACGTTCCAAAAATAACCCGCGATAGGTGAAATCCACGAAGTAGCCAACTTTATTTTTTACAACTATTATAGATGTTTTAAGGCTGTAAACCCCAAAACGTTTCGTCGACATGTTGTGTTTGTTGGGGGAGAAAACTTAAAAGCATACATTACAGCACTTCAGAGTCACACTGTTAGCGATCGAAGATTTATGTAAATTTGACAAGCTGAATGCATTCTGTACTGTACAGGAGACACGGCACGAGATTGATTGACAGTGGTCTACAGCCAATCAAGACGCAGAACACAATGTGCTGTACAAAAAAAAAAAAAAAAACATGGAAAATTGCGCACAAAACAAATCAGCGAAAACAGCGAGGCCATGAAAGGTAAACCGCGTTATAGTGATGGAGCACTGTGTACGTGGTGTAAAGGACGGATGTAGCTACAAAGGTCTCATCCGTTGTTTCCTGAAATCCTGTTTTGGAGTCATTACCTTGGTATCAAAAACCCAAGGATGGGTGGGTGTGACTAACATTACTCGTTCGCTGGCTAACGACTTATAATTGACAAGTCACAAGTGCCACAGATAGTTCTCCTTTTTGAAACACAGTATGTCTCACAAAGGAGGCTTAATTTGGAGTGACTGAGTCCATAAACATATCAGGAAAGTTTTCCCATAGACCTCTACAGGAGTCAGAGTGTTTCTGGTAGCCTCCACATTTTAATGGCACGTCAACATTGGCTTAATATTTCTGACCCAGCCATGTTTTACTCCCATCCATGGTACTGTGCAAGTACTTTCATTGGTATCAGCATCACGTTTGAATTTCTAGTATTGCAACAACTAAAATAATAATAATAATGGATTGGATTTATATAGCGCTTTTCAAGACACCCAAAGCGCTTTACAATGCCACTATTCATTCACTCTCACATTCACACACTGGTGGAGGCAGCTACGGTTGTAGCCACAGCTGCCCTGGGGCAGACTGACAGAAGCGAGGCTGCCATATCGCGCCATCGGCCCCTCTGGCCAACACCAGTAGGCGGTAGGGTAAAGTGTCTTGCCCAAGGACACAACGACCAGGACAGAGAGCCCAGGGATCGAACCGGCGACCTTCCGGTTACAGATACGCTCCCCAAAATAAGAGTAAATTCATTAATTACTTATTAATGTGAAACAACTAAAGGATGACTAGAGAGCTGTTGTTTATGAGCTACTGTTTCTTAATTCTCTTATCTGTTAATTAAAGTATAGAAACACAGTAGATACATTGTATATTACTGAAACTACTTATTGAGGTTTCACTGTGAGATTAATGAAGAAAAAAGTAGGTATTGTACCATGTTTTGCACACAATCCCATACTCCACATGTCAGTATTATTGGGCTTGGATATTAGCTTTTGTTTTCTGTGGCACAGAACAATCTTCTCCACCCTTGGGCCCAGCAGGATTGAAGAGATTAATGATTAAGATGTATAAGACACTGGTTTTATAATAAACTGGTGAATAAATCAGCGTGCCCAAATGAGAATGTGATACGTTTCTCAACTAATCTGAAAAGATGTTAATAAAAATGAATAATGTTAACAGACTGAACTGATAGGGTGGAAAAGTGATGAATATGTAGCTATTGGTACAACGCGAGGAAGCCTAATGAGTTTTTAAGGTTACATTTGACCCAGATGAACTCTGCGGTTTTGCATTGAGTTAGTCTAATTTAATGGTCAGTGTTTATTTGTCTCAAAACCAGCCAAACACTCGGCAACATGCTGAGCATATCAGAAATATCCTCAGCAGATTTAAAGTAGGAATCTTTCAAGCGAATAAACAAGAATTTCCAAATCAAAGTTGCTCAGCTTGCCTATTCAAGGTTAGAAAGGGGTTGAATTACTCTAGTAATAGCCAAGCACTGGAATAAACCTGCAAAAATATCTCCACTTTCCCCGGCACAGAGAGCTGACTCATGCAACTTTCTTTAAGCATTAAAAACTAACTCAAGTTAAAACAGCTCATTTCATTAAAATCTTGGCACATGCACTGCATTCCCCTTTTGAGATTTGTGTCAAGGGACTTAAAGTTGATGATGGTAAATACTTTCCCCTTCTCACTGCTTGACCTCAAATAACGTGCTCACACTTGAAGAAGAAGGAAGGAATCGAGCAGCGTTAGCAGTGGCGGTGCAGCCTGTACTCTGCGTGGCCCAATAAGAAAGGCTGTGTTTTGCCTTGTCATTGTAAAAGTGGAAGCACTTTGAGGCGAGGAAGATTCTCCTGGCTTCCGCCTCTTTTATCAGAGATGAGTGCTGATAAACAGCGGTTCTCCGTGTCACCCGATGTGTCCTGACAAGACGGCCCATGGCAGAAGCATCACGTCTGCAGTCATATGATCTGAACGTGTGCACGATCCATGGCGAGAGGTCCTGACATTTCCCATCAAAGCGTCGGGAAAAGACGAGCTGACACTGACAGCGACAACGACACGTGGGACAAGAAGCGGAGCACGACCGCAGAGCTGGCAGGAAGCAGAGGCTGAGGTCAGGAAGTTTTCTGTGTTCCTTACAAGGAGCAAGTAGCCATCTAGCTGCTGGGGATGAAGCCACTGCTTCTGAATGTGGGTCACTCTCCCTGGATTCCACTGTGCTTTCTCTCCTCGAGCCTTTATTTGGAGCCAGGGCATTTGAATACTGCATGTTATACCCAGGGCTCCGGAGTACAGCAAGGTTTCCAAGAGCCTTGTACTGTGCACATAGATGAGGATGTGTGCACTGCAATGCGTATTTGTTTATTGGGCAAGAAATGTCAGTGAGTCACTAAAATAAAAATTGGCATCTCCACATTGACTGCATTTATATGCATGCAGTGACCTCGCCGCTGTCGTATAGAATTTTAATTCAGGTTACGCAACATACGCGAATCTCTTTGCATCCTGCAACTAAGTGTCCATATGAATAAACAAATTAATAAAATATCTCTGGCTGTCCACCAGCTGCAGCTCTTGGCAAAGCAAAATGGAAATAATTATCATTTCATTAGCTATAGTTGAAATAAATTATAATACCTACCAATGTTCACAGATGGCAAACCTAACGGATACGGGGACAAAAGCCCATGATAACACACAAGCTTTTCCCAGTGTTTTCAGTGATCTGTCAGAGGAATCTGCAGTTGGCTCATTGAAATTACTCATTGTGTCATTTTTAACGGAACTTTTGTGGTTTAATTGAACGTGTTCACTGCCGAGAAAAAGACTGGCTCTTTAACTACGAAATGGTCCACTGTATTCAAGGCTATTCACCAACTTTATCTGTGTACTGTGTGGTGGAGACAAAGCTTTTATGCTAAGAGCTACTCTCTGTGGTGTGTGCAAAGTGTAAAAAGAGCCGTTTTGTCAGCCAGAAATGCAAAACAATGAACGGACAGGGGTTATGTCTGTAAGCTGCAGCTTCTTTGTGGGCCAGTTACTACAAATGACACCTTTCACATTATATGCAGTCGATTCCACCATTGGACAAGTGGAAAAACTCAAGTGAACCACTGTTGTGCTCGAAACTGTTTACCACCAAAAAAAATCCACAGTAGGAAACGTCACTGTTAAATTACAGTAAAGTACTGGCATCTCGCTACAGGACTCTCAACCACGGCTCCATTTCTAGCTAAACCTTGTCACTGTTCAAACTCTAAACACAACGTAACATCACAGCACATTTACAGTTCAATGAGTCGGGTTTGTACGGTTTCCTGTTGGTTGTTTTTCTCGTGTATTTTTAAAGGCATTTGGGCTTTGTAATATTTTACTAGTGATGCTGCTAAAAACATTACTTTAGTACTGTATATGATGAAGATCCTTTCCAAAACAATGCGATGGAAAAGTCACTATCTGTGAAACGCTATCGTGTATAACCGAAATGATGCCACTATCAATTTACGGGCGAAAAGAGAAGATACGATTTTTAAACGACACTTGAAATGAAAAGCAAACAAATCTAGAAAAGCCGTGTCAGCCCACACCGGGGCATGCTAGACAACATTACGGCTACACATACTATTATTGCATTGCCATGGTAACTAAATTTGACACACCACTACTCCCTATCCTGCTGCATGACAAACACTCACGCCGACACACACATTGCACGTTTCTGACAGCACCGCTGCGGCCGCGGGAAAACAAGGGAAGATTCCACAAGTGGCCCGTCTCTCCGCCGTCTCTCTGCCCGGCATGCCATCGTTTGCAATAACAAGTCAAAGACTTTCAAAGCTGGACAAGTGAAGAGGAGAATAATTGGAAGGAGCGATGGAGTGGCTAAGGGAGAGTCAGGAGAGGAGGCCTCCTGATTCATCTTTAAAGACACTCCTTATTGCATCTTTAATAATTTTCCTCGATGCGCTGGGAAGACTCGACAGTTCACTTCCACAACTCTTGAATTTACATCCTATTGAGGCAAGTCGCTCACGAGGCTCACGCTGGGCTTTCTTCTCCAGGCCTCATCGCCTTCTTAACTCTTCTGTTTTATCACTCCTCATTTCCATCCCTGCAAGGCTCAGAGAGTCAGGCTGCCGAAGACTTGCAGATGTATATGGATGCTAACACGCTCAGCTAAATGTTTTAAGAGACAAGGGGATATGACAAAGCTTCGGCTCATATTACAAAGTCTTACTGTAACTTTGTTACACCACATCTTGAGTGAAAGTGTCCCACAGTTAGTCAGTTCTCTGAAACTGTTAATGAAACTGTTTCGTAATCCAGTAGAAGTTAGCATCATACATTTTAAAGAGAGGGGAACTTAAAGAAAGTAAGCGTTGCTCTTATGGTGTGAAGAGAAATGCTTGGAATTCCTGGGGGGGAGGTGGGACTCGAGTAAATAGCTCATTTTTGTCTGGCTACAAGAAGAGCTGTTAGCATATGTTCAGATATAGAAACCAACATCAGCTCCAAAGCCTTAAATCACAATTTGAGAATTAAACTATTCTGTTCATTTTATAAAAATATGCCAGCATCACTGGGTTCATCAGATGTCTCCCTGCAGGTTTCAAAAATCACATCAGCTGGTAGAAAGAAATTGGACAATGTGTGTGGGCCGTGGTATTTTTGCTACTGCTACCGCCATTTATACATGTGTGCTCCACAACTACAGCTATTCTAACTTTTATCCCTGTAGTGAAATGATTTTATAATTGCTTTTTGCATGTTTCCCCAAATAAAGGTCACTAAAATGATATTAAGTAGATCATTAACTGAATTTATTTAGGTAAAAATACAGATATCATAAACATACCCTAATCAGACATTTTATACAGGTGGAATTTCTGTTCCTGTCCTTTTAAAGGATTTTAAAGGATTACTGTTGCCAGTATAACAGTACTGCTTTTCACTATAGAAATGTCATCAACTGACACTGAGTCAAAAAAGACATTTTACTGTGGGAACAATCATAATTATACAAGTAATTGCGTTACTGAGGCTTAATTAATCATAGCTCATTAAAAGCAGATAGCTACCATAACGTGTTTAATATAGGTTTCACTAATCTTTAGCGTTTCGTTAACGTTCCTGTGTTCATTTCTGGTGTTCTTCGTACATACAAGTGCAAAAAAAATCCAACTTTGTCAAATGCATATAATAATATATCCTCTAATCCTGGGTACTCTGCTGATAACTGAGCAGAACTAAGAGCTACAGAGACCAGAGTCCTGCTAAGCCTCACACTCTCTCTCCACTTTTCCTGCAGGCAAATGGTGAAATTTAGAAACTTTAAGAGAGTTGAGAGTGGAAAAGCTCAAATACAGGAAGGCAGTGAGGGACACTTGTGTCATGAACTATTTAGTCCCATCACACATGCTCATCACTAACCACGGAGTTATATGAGTGGTGTATTTTTGTAACAGTAATTGTCTGAATGGCAATGTAGGACACTCAGAAGATGTGAACGGGGTCACTTGTAATGAAGCAAAAAGTTACAAATCTACACGCCCAAATATTTTTCCTTATGTTGCCTCCAACCACTTACATGTTAATAAAATGAAGGCATTAAGAATCCATTTGCAATAATAAAACGATATTATTTGCATTAACATACACGCTGACACAAAAACGTGGTTAAACATCCATTTATATATTAGTCAGTGTTTTATTCCCAGCAGTGAGCCGGACGTGTAGAATGAGTACAGTATGTGAGCATTAAATGCCATAGCAGAAGCCAAATCTGTATGTGTTCCACAGCTACAACTATTACCTGGCCTTTAAACACAAACTGCTCGGAGCAGCAGTTCACTGCAAATTATTCAGAAAAAAAGAAAAAAAGAAGAACTCTTTGGCTGGAGGCCACCATTTCTGAAGGTGAATCTTACAGTGCTGCTTAACCCTCTCTTCTTCCCTTTATCTTACCTGACTTTAATTAGTGCTGGCACATCATTTGGCTAAGTGAAGAAGAAATTAATGAGAAGGATGAAATGTGGGTTTACATCCTCGTTTGTCTCTTTAGACTTGAAATGAACATAAATGGTCATGTAACTTGTGCTTGAAGCCTGAAACAGAATATTGTGAGGATTGGAATGAGATGACTTTGGTTGCACTTCTGCGTACACGGTGATCTTATGCTGTCATTGAATGCAATTGATTCCGAGATTCGTCTAATAATGCTGCTTTGAATTAAGCTGGTTATTAAGACTGTAATGAATGAATCCATCGCTGTGGTAATTGTGTTCTATTGGACATGTAAATCCTACGTTTCCTTTAAGCCTATCCACTGGTGCTCAGCATTCACACTGTAGCTTTGTTTACAGACAGTCATGCTGCCCTAAACCTAAACCTTGGACAAATTGCATATGATTCGGTGCGAGTGTTATTATAAAGAGACATATAATACGTCAATTTATGACAGGGAGGAAATTGTTGGCTGAGATATACCGGGAAGCAAGAAAATAAACTATTCATCAATAAATCTTATATGCATGACTGCATGGAGGCTGATTGAGCCTCTGCTGTGAATATAGATGTGTCAACATCACAATAAATGTGACATTCGGCATGGAAACAAGGAGTCTGAAAGCATCGGAGCACCTGAACAGATTTTAAAGGACACTTACTTGAGGGTGAACTGCTCAATAGTAGAGTTGGGCATCAGGTACAGGAAGATTTTGAGAATCTCTCCAGGCTTCAGGGGCTTCTCCGGCAGCCTGAGGAACATGTTCTTGTCTAGCTGCTTGTCCACCAGCAGCTGCTCTTCACTGGCCTGGTACAGGCTGATGCTTCCGATGCGCAGCAGGGGGTGCTGTGACAGAGGTTCTCCCCTGGAAGAACCACCACCGTGACCTGAACCCTTACTGCACTCCCCTTCCAGGTTAGGCTCGTGTAGTGTGTAGTATAGCTCAGCCTGGAGGGTCTCACTTAACCCATCCAAAAGCCCGTCACTCGAGCCTTTCCTTCGGCCCAGAGGGGCTACATTGGTGTTAAACCACGACGGAGGAAGCTCCAGTTGGGCCAAGCACTGCGCCAGGTTACCTTTCATGCGGCAGGAGGTTTTAATTTCACGGACATCCCGGAAGGCATGCAAACGGACGCAGGGTAGCTTGTCCTGAGCCTTGAAGTCGTCCCAGTCACGACCGGCGATATAGAAAAACACCTGGACTGTGGGGTTGTTGGAGAAGACCCGCGGCTGGACAATGAAGGCCCGAACCTTCCAGTTGACTGTCAGTTGGCCGGGAATATCCAGAGGACTAGCTGGCTGAAGCAACTCCTTGGACAGGGCCTGGTCCTGGGCAAAAGGCCCGAAGCTTATGTTGATGGCGGGGAGGTCTTTTGTCTGGAAAACCACAAAACTCTCAGAGCGCTGCAATGGGTTTCCACTGCTGGGACTACTGCCGCTCTTGGTGCTGCCGCCAAATGTTTGTCCTGTGATCTGAGCCTCCCTCAAAAAGAAGGCCAGTTGTGCATTGGACATTTTGAAGTTGGCAGGAAGGTACACACTGGGTGGTGAAGGACTGGCTGTCATTGCTGACGAACTCAGGGCATCAGAGCTGGTTGGAGAGATTTTACCTGCAAGAGCTGCAAGAAAGAAAGGAGAAAGGAAAGATTTAACTTTTAAATGCAGCTTCCATTTTTATAATAATAATAATAATGCACATTATTTATAAAACACCTTCGAAATCACAGTGTACAAAGTGCTTTCACAAGCAAGCAAAAAGGAGAATATTTAAAAGTTACTTTCAAACAAAGTGAAACAGGTAAAACTCATGAACTATAAGTGAAAGAAAACACCAGAAAAAGGGAAGATATGGTGAGTGTGTGTGTGTGTGTGTGTGTGTGTGTGTGTGTGTGTGTGTGTCAATGAATATATGGTATAATTAGGAAGAGACACAAATGTGGTCTACTGAGTCAGCTGAGGGGGCAAAAGGGGAGGAGGTCAAAACACACTAATCAGATGATAACTGGTTGCTGTCAAGCATCCGGAGCAAAGGTTATACACTGAAACATGTCGACATTAAGAAGCTGCACCCCGTGTGATCTTTGTCTCGGGCAAAACATGTTGCACCAGTGTTTGGATTCAATTAATCTGAAGCGACACCTGTGAACAAGCCAAACTCAAAACTCTTCAAGTCCCTGGAAATGAGCGAATACCTGACAAAACACCCAAGACGCCACCGCAAAATTAATCTAGGTCGAAATCACAAATAACAAAGAGAGTAAATGGGACATACTTATCAAAATCACCCAGAGCTGAGCACAGAAACATAGCTGCCTGTTACCATGGTCCAAATCAGAGATTAAAAGTCCCATATTCCAAATGGTTATATCATTGAGATTTCATCCTTTAAATGTGGGGAAAAAAGGCAGAATCAAGAGGATATTTTGGGAACTCCCCAACAGAAAAGTCTCTTCAAACAATTGTGTTGCTTGGAAGTAGTCCACAGAAGTTTCTCTTCTTTTTTGGTAGCTCCTTAGAAAGTCTTTTTCATGTGTGTTGCAAAAGAAGCCTGAATTCAAGAATAAAAAAATAAAATAAAAATAAAAACAGCAATCTGCTCCTGCAGTTCTTCACTTGGTCATGTTCTGGCTACAAAGGTTCCACCGAGCTTCTTGAACTTGTGCTTGTCTAATTCCCTGTGGTTTAGGTCTTGGTTTAAGAGTGGTTCAGCCCCACACAGCAGCTCTTAGCTCTTTCAATCTCAGACTGTGCATGGCTCCGGGACACACTCTGATAGATAGGCAGAGCCTCCTCCCGGTTGGTGGGCTGTACGGAACAAAGCCTCTGACGCCGCCCCATCTCGCCACACCTAGTCTCTAGTCTATAATCACCATTTTAGCTCCGGGTCATAGCTAAGACACACAGCCCCTCAGAGGACTCGACTTACACCACACACACACACAGAGGTGAAAGAAAAAACTCTTCAGCTCGATTCATGCTCTCTCTCTGGACTTGTTCAGGCAGACTCTTATGTGAGTGCATGCAAGTGTGTCTATAAGGACTGTGTGTGTGCGTGCGTGCGTGCGTGCGTGCGTGTGTGTGCGTGCGTGCGTGCGTGTGTGTGCGTGCGTGTGTGTGTGTGTGTGGTGGGGGATGGATGTATTGCTTGAATGCCTCTAGGCAGAGAGAGAGTGAGAGAGTAAGAAGGAGAACGGGAAAGGGAGGGATTGGGTAAAGGTTATTGATGAATTAGCCTAGCTCTGCTTCCCTTCTCCTCCTCCTTCTCCTCCCCCTCTTCCTCCCCCTCTTTTCGTCTGCTTTAGCCCCATGAGAAATCCATGAAAATGAAGGGGTACCGGCAAGAGGGGGAGGGGTATCTGGGCTGGCTCGCTGCTTCACTCACATGTGCCTGGAATTCCCATAATAAAAGAGAGAAGGATCCACGGATGTGTGTGTGTGTGTGTGTGTGGGCTCCATAAACTGAATGGCAAACAGTGGGGCAACAAAAGATGAAGCCACAGCCGGAGAAACATCCCGTACTTACAAATGAGCATAGAGAGGGCTGGAGGAAGTATAATGATGAGAGAAGCTACTTAGGGACTAAATCTAGTCTCTACCTCACAGGAATGCGTGTCTCACTTTTTGAGCCGCTCTTCTCTTGATCAACATTTAAAGAGACAAATGCGCACAGCAATCCGCAGACTTTCTTAAGGGCTTCTCTGATAGAGTCCCATCTGTCCGTTGTCCTGGGTCCAAACACAGAGATCTGCCAACATTTTTGTATATTTCCAGGTCACCTTATAAGCTAAAATTGTCAGCTTCTACTACTGATCCTGGCCTCAGGAAAGGAATATAAAATGCGCCTCACGTATGGGGATCCACACCTAGTCTGCCTGCCAACCTTAATATCAAAGTGTATGTTTTTACCTCTCCACCGTTTAAAGCTCTATATGATTTTATTGCTGTATTTAAAAAGTAAGTAGATATTGGAACAGCATTACCCACCAGTTTGCTCCATCTATCCCACTATGTCTTGAGGCAGCATGAGCCTAGAGCTCCGAGAATCCGTGAATCCCCAGACCTGCTGGGACTTTTAATACATAACGTTCTCCACTGGATCTTAAACTACTGCTGAAGTGGCCTTGAGCAAGGCACTTAAAGAAATATGTCTCCATGTGCTCCACAAGCACCCGCTGCTGGCTAAACAGCCCAAAACAAACTGGTTTCCAGCTTGCTTTTCATTTTAATGTTTAGCTTTTAAAGTCGGTCGCTTCCGACTTGGTGCTGCTGACTGCTTCTCTCTCCAGCATCTGTTCGTTTAAATGGGGAGAGGCTGCAGGGCCTCTCCCCATTTAAATCCCCATTTACGGTAAAACTGTGACTCCAACAGCTTGCTTACATTGTGAGTGTGAGTAAGCCAATAACAACAGGGTTTGCATCCTCACAGATCGACCTGTTGGTTCAAGTCAGAAAGAGTAGGGATATTGAATCTTGTGCTTTGGCTGTTAGATGCAAGTCTTTAGTTCAGAGGTGTTTCTGATATTACCTCTAACATTTTAAAATGAGCAAAAATTGATGGTTTTATCAAATTTGGGGGATTTCCCCAACCAATTTTCTTTCAAAATTTTAATAACAACTTTCTTTGGACCACCATCTCTGTACAGGGAAAGTCCCATTTTCACTTCATCTGCTGGGAAAAGCATTTCAAACCTGCTTTAAAACTGCGTTTTATAGAGTAATGCACCCACATACCATCAGAGATGCAGAGCCGAACGGTCCCTCTCCTCCCCCCATGTTTTCCAAAAAGAAACGCGAGTTTTGACTGAGTGGATCATGGTCACAGGTCTTATGTTTTTGCATGCAGAGCTTTAACCTGCATTTGTGGATGGCACAGTGATCTGTGATTTCTGGAAGTGTTCCTGAGCCCATGCACTGGTTTCCATCACAGACATGCATCATGCCTGTTTTTAATGCAGTGCTGCCTGCAGGGCCTGAAGATCACGGGCACCTTATATTGATTTTTGGGCTTGTCCCTTGCGCACAGAGATTTCTACAGATTCCCTCAATCTTCTGATGATATTGCGTACTGTACATGATGAGATATTAAAAACTTTGAGGAACAATACTCTGTAACTCTTTCAAATTTGTAGTTTGCAGATTGGTGAAGATCTGCACATTGACAAACTCTGCCTTTGTTAGATGCTTTTGTTTTTAAACCCAATCATGTTACTGGCCTGTTTTTGCATGTAATTAATATAATTATAAGCAAAATGTTCCTGCAGCTGTTTCTTTTTAGCACCGCTTTCTTTTCCAGTTTTTCCATCTTACCTTCTTTGAGATGTGCTGCTGACATTAAATTAAAAATTATTTTTCTCTTAAAATTGTAACATTTTTTAACTGTTGTATGGTATGGTTTTCCAAAGGCACAATGGTTTGTAGCCTCTGGCAAGCACCGTGAACCCTCCCTGACATGTTGATCATATTAGACCTGAAGGTCACCTGAATAGTCCCCAGAAGCCTTATAATCTCCTTTAAATGCAATGAAACTGCACAATTGCAACACAAGGACCAAATGCCATTAAGCAAAACAAATCCTTGGCCCTTGCTCTCAACTCTGAAACCTTATGGTTTCAGTTAAGAAGGTGATTACAGCCTATGATGCATCAGGGTGTGCTTGTCTCATTTCAGCCTAACAACATCACAGGGCAGGTGGGTTTTTGAAGGGAAGCACGAATACAGATGGGCTTCCGATGTGAAACCCTATCGCTTTCCTCTATCACTTGATGTCCTATCAGACCCCAGGCCAAATTGAATTGAATTCTCTTCCTGTTGTTCTCCCATTAAGTGAAACATCTGTTCAATGTGTGTGTGAGTATCTGGGGAATGAGTGGGTTTGTAGTAAAGGGTAATTTTTTTTTGTTTTTATCTGTCAGAATATTTTGTCTTATGTCAATTAATAAAAAACAGCAGGCCATTTCAGGGCAGGGCGAGACGGACTGTTTTACTTTGTCATATCACTAACAATTTGCGCCGACACATGATTGAGGGGAAAAATAGGCAATGATTCTAGTGACAATACTGCTGATTCATCCTGCTGGATGGGTTGATCAAAAATACGGTAAACTTTTTGGTGTTTAAGATTAACTTTGAAAAATCCCCAAATGTTTTGTATTTCCCCCAGAAGCTAACGCAGGAAAGCAATTTTGTCACTAATCTCACAAGACGAAAGAGCTTTAGCCTTTTAGCTACTAAAGCTAAATTCACTGGGTTGAACAGAGCCTTAGGCATAGCTCGTGGTGGTGAAAAAATCTGTGAGGCAAAATATCTTGAATACAAAAAAAAGCAGTGTATACTGTATATTCCTCAGCGTATGTTGTTATTGCACAAACAAAACCTTTTCAGCCTAATCCACTCAAACACAACTGCCTCCTCCACTTCAGCCAGGTGTGCTGCATACTGTAGGTATGCAGAATATGAAAGTGTGTTTCGTGCCAGTGTTTCATTTCCTGAAGAGCTGACTAAAGCGAGAAAAAAAAGCCCCATTCTGTAGATAAATAAAACACTTAACTGTGTTTCCCGCTGCCCATACAAAAGCTGTCAAACATAAAAGCAGTCAGCCAAGTCAAGGGGAAATACAGAGACGACGTTATGAGGAGGGCAGACATTTGATCTTGAGAGAGAGAAGTGCATAAATGTCTCTTCAAGTAAAAGGTCGGGAGAAATTGTTGAGAAGAATTAGAGAGAGATGGAGCATCCTTACAGCATTACTAATGTTCCAGCTCGAAGGGTTTCCCTATCGATCTTCATTTTAACCCTCGTTCCCTCCCTTCTTTTACTCAGCTGTGAGCCTTACTGTACTGCTGTTATTTGGATTGGTGAAATAATACCTTTCAACTCACTCAGCTGTAAGACTTGAGCAATGCTCCACAGTCTGCATCACATTTCAGTTTGCAGTTGCTCTTAAAAACTCAATTTCTGCAAAAATTTCCACGCAAACGTCCCGTAATGTAAAATGGTTCGCGTTACCATTCATTGAGCAATGAATGCAACCTAAAGTGCAGATGAAAAGATGTGCTAGCCGGGGGATTGAAGGCTGTATTAGCACTTGAAACACTCGTGGTGTTAGTCCTATTTTTGCCCCTCTGAGGAATGTCTATTTCCATCTCAGTCAGATTCAGATAACCTTTACCAAAGGATTGCAGCCAGATTATATCGAACACACTCGAAGTGTGTGTGGCTTCATATTTCACCAGATTTCATCTATATGCATACGGAAATCACATTCATGCTTCAATCTCGCTGGGGAAGGTTTGCTCTGTCTGAGCGTTTGCATGAAGTCAGATCACTCTGGTGATTTAGAGTAAAGCCGAGTAAATCAGTCATTCCACGGGCTGTTTGTCATATATTTCACTGTGTTACATGTTCCCCGAGGCGTGCACACATGCCTACCATATTTCCATCAGATTAAAACTACTCTAAGATGCGAATGGCCGTGTCAGTAATCACATCATGTGCCGCCGACACTGAAATGAAACAGAAGCATGGTTATGAAGGTCAGTTATGGCCCACGCTGCAGCGCGCATGCTATTTGGCTCCACGGGGGTTAAAACATCAAATGTCCACCAGTAGCACAGTAAAAAATGAAAATGTACCGTAGAGGAGCCGTTTGGTCGAACGGTTTTATTTGAGATTTTTCTCATTTATCACAGTTATGGGTGAGGACGTTGTGCGTTATGGGCAGAGATTTGAAAAGATAAATAGGCTACAATGCTGCCAACTCCACAGAAAACACAAACAACAATCCCAACAAAAATCTATCGACTGCCAGGAAATGGATTGAAATCTACATCTCTTCGAAATCAATCTTCAAACAGCCAGGAAGTAGCTTTCAAAACGCTCTTTTATCCATTTCAAACCTTCAGACCTTTCGCTACTGCAGATGTCACGATGAATGCAGTGAATAATATTAAGAGTAATAATATAAGTACATTTACAGGTACTTTAATTACTGCTCTTGGCAAACAGGTTTTTAATTTCAATATGATGCCCTTATACCCTTTTTTTAAAGTCAACCTCCTCATGCTGGTCCTCTATGTTCTGCATTCAGATTAAATGCCAGGCTGCTGACATCACACTACATGTGGACTTGCTCTCACGCTTGATTGGCTAACCCAGAGGAATGTTCTCTTCTTAGTCTATACTAGTTCTCCTTGAGACCAAACACCAGCAAGTTCTTTTAACATCACAAACTTTCATTATGCTTCTTACAGTCACCTCCCAAGGTGCAGCCTTCTCTCTGATCTTTATTTGTCTCAGATAATCATCTTTTAAGACAGCAGTAAGATCCAATGAAAATTTGACTGGCTTATAAATGAGCCTGCTCAACATCAGGGATTTGTCTTACTGATCAAATTCAAGTCTCAGCTCTGTCAACTCTGCGTATTTTACCTTCTGCTTTTCCAGTGTGTCTACAGATATACTCAAACCAGGATGGAACAATTTGTCTTCGACTAATTTATTCCTTTGCTCCCCGGTTTCTCCCGAGGTGGGTAAATCATCTGCTTCTGAATGTGAATACGATCGGAGAGATTGCGATCAACTTCAGATGGTAGAGGACAAGCTACAGTACACAGCCTGCCACGTCAACAACCCGTGCGGGCTTTTAGGTTGAGTCCAGCATCAAAGCTGCATACAAGAAGAGCTGCATTTCCTAAAAAAGCTGAAATCACCAGTTGTGGCAAGCACAGTCTGCACTCTGCTGGGGGTGCAGCATCAGAGGTGGTGACACCAACAGACTGAAAACACCGATCGGCAAGGCCGGCTCTGTGACTGCCTGTTAAAATTTGAAGCTGTGGTGCAGAGGAGGTGGCTGAACAAACTGTTATCCAACACAGATCATCCTGAGCACCTGGACTGGCAGCTTAGCACTTTCTCTAACAGACAGATGCAGGATACCGGAAATCTTTCAGACCTTATGCAATAACTCTTTATAAAGCAACACATCTGTCTGTCTATCAGAGTAACATCTGTTAACAGTTTATAACAACTCTGCAAACTCGCAACATTTAACACACACAACACTTTATCACACTGGAGTGTTTACTGCACCTCACACTATTATACCAAGCCACTTTACTCTGACGTTATCGGCTTTGCACATCAACTGATGAAAAGTCTAATTAGCAGTTTTGAGTTTTTAACTTTGGCTGTGGGATCTACTTTTATCACTAGTTCAATCCTTTCCTTTAGATAAGTAATAAAGCACAAGCTTCAATGTGATGAAACTAAAGGGACAGTAAAGATGGAATATTTGATCTGTTAGTGTCTCAGTAATCTTGGCTGATAAGAGCAGTGTGTTTCCAAATGAAATGCAAAGTGCAGATTTAATGAGGCCTAATTTGCAGATTAAAAACGAAGAACATGTAACTACTGTGACACCATCAGTTGAAAATAGAGCATTTCATCATGGATCTTTTATACGCACCCATAAAATTATCCATAATTTATATTACGAGTCACCCTCACGGTCCAGGAGGCTGTTTGGATAAAGTAACAACTAAGCTGAGATACGATGTGGTGCTGCTAAGAATCATTTAGTCGTGTCGCTCTCCCTGCTGAGCAGAGCAGATACAACTGTTTGACATCAAATATTTACTAACCAGTTAGTCAAATGCTGAGGTTTAATTGCAGAGTAACAGATGATACATTTTGTCTTAAAAAAATAAAATACCATAACCCACATGGTTTTGTTACTTGCTGCTTGTTTTGATGACGAGTACTAGCGTATGTTGTGCCAGAGTAAAAGCAATATCTATCAGTGATGATGTGAGGCTTTGCAGAATTTTAGTGCACATAATATTCCATGTGCAAACTAACAAAGAAAAGAAGTCTTTTAAAGACACAAATACGTTAATGTGTTAAGCAAAGGCATGTTAACAGAATGTAGCTCATGTTAAAGTGGATGTGGATGATGCAGAAAGCTATGGGTACGTTCCCTCAGCTAACTCCAAGAACTTACTAGAATAAAGTTAGCAAGAAATAAAAAGTACACTTCATTTGGTCATTCTTTAAAAAAACAAACAAACCCCAAAACAAACAAAAAAAGTAAGAAATTAAATTTAGAAAAAAAGGTTAAAGAATAAAGAATGAATTCAATGTGCAGAATCCAAATTACTGACTGAAACGGTGTAGGCTAAAGCTTACGTTTATTACACTGACACTTTATATATATTTAGGCATTGGCATTTATATATTCCAAATGCCAACCAAGCTACGGTAACACTTTGCTGAAGACGTTTCACTGAAACAAACGAGAGACATTATTGAAAATAATCATTAAACTAGGACAAAAGCAAATGCTTCAAAAACAATGGTAATCATTCCCTCTTTTGATATTTGTTTAACACCTGATTTCTGAACATTTTAAAATGCACACAGTCAATGACACAATGTTAAGTCCTCATCACAGTCACGCCACAACTTAACCCCCCGACACACACATTTTGTTTTTGTACATTTTTGTTCCTTCACACAAACCTCTGAGTTCAACGTTTGTCTCTAATTTCAAACAACCTCTGAACCCCTTATAATTGTACCATATAAACTGGATTAATGTTTGCTTTGTATGCGTTTCCCATTATCTCCATGTATGGAAGCTCACGTATATCATGTACGGCGTGTATGGAACTATAAGGGGACAATTTAGTAACTAGTAACCCTATTTAGTAACTTTTAATTTAAAATGTCTTCAATTTTATATAATATTGCAGTGGTTTATATGAGAACTTCAAACATGATTTACAGTCAATTATCACTCTCTCAGTGTAATCCATGATCATTTTGATTTTATTTTTTATTTGCAAGTTACTGAATATTATGAATTGCAATATCAATAACATGAGCTATTGCAGCGACCTGCACTGTTGGATTACAGTAGAATGTAAATAACTCAGAGATGTATGAATGCTTGCTAACACAAAGCTAGCATAAGCTCTCCAACAGAATCCATGACACAGGGAGCTCTGAGAAAGTTAAATCTAATGCTTTTAGCTAGCCACGGGCATTTTGTTATCCTTTCACACCCTCCTCTGTAGCACCTTAAAAACACACTGTGTAGCTACATTTTGGTCCACCTGACTCGACGTGCTCTAAAGTCCATTTCTGTTGTTCTGGACTGCAGCTGATTTATGTTCATTTCAGTGCTGTATGACAATCTGTTAGGACACATTTGTTACAATATCCATGACGTTGACTATAATTCAGTGCCGTATTAGGGTTCCCCCGATACCTGTTAATTGTTGGGGGGCTTTCAGTCAAAGGATAATTGAAAAATTCAAACCAATGTAACATGATACAGCTCAACATACAGTAGCTCACATGGTAACTAAATTCAATACAGTGACTAATCTGTTCAGGGACCTGGCTGACTGTGGATGGAAAACCAGTAATGAGATAATGGATGAGAGGTTAGACACTTCTTTTTTTCCAATTCATTATTATTTTGGAAGGAGGGGTCATGATTTTTGGGGGGGGTTTCCATTGAAATTTTTTTTAAACCATAGTTTGAAGCAGTTTTTCACGCTGAGCAGTTAGAATGCCAAACCACGGTGTGACAGCTTGTCGTGACACTCACAACGGCACCGCAATAAAAGTTCACAAGAGTTTGGTACTCATGCCAGAAATCTCGAAATGCCTCAAAGATGATCTCTGCTGTGCCTTCTTGAAGAATTTGAGAGTTTTAAACAAAGAAATCTAACACTGTCCACAATTTTCAACAGAAGATGCACTGATGGAATAAGGAATTTCTGTTGTTAAGGTCCTCTCATCACAGCAAAAAACCCCACCGTGAGTATTATTTTATTCCTATTCCTCACGGTCTGGTTTCTGTCTATCAGGAAGTCAAATTCCTAGTTAAAAAGACCTCTGAGTTTCAGCATCAGTTTGGATGGTGCAATGACAGGTAACAAAGAAGCATGCAAAGCAAGAGAGATATTATTATCTGCACATCAACTGGCCAGCAAGCTTCCATCGTGAAACGGATGCAAGTTACAGCTATAAGAAACAAATACAGGGCTAGGCAACCAAAATAGAGTGAATAATACACAAAAATCTGAAACTCTATTCAGTTTATCACAGTTTTTGTGTAACCAAGTAAAAATTCAGTCATGCAAGAACTTCAGAAATGCACAGATTCCAAACATTATATAGCTTGAGTTCTTGTTTGATCTCTTCTTGCTTTGCTTTCTTGTCTGCTTCATGTTTCTCCTCAGTACTGGTGGTGGTCTCTGTTCTAGGCGTGCTTATCTTGACACTCACACTGTTTTCTGAATACATTAGGGAAGCCAAACAGAATTTAAAAGGAAGCTTTTAAATTCAAATTCAGCCGGCGTGGGACTCGGCAGCAACCTCGGCAAGTATGGCGAAGCGCAACATCTGTGTGAAAAGTTGAGAGGAAAACAGAGGCTGAGGGCAAAGCGGTGCCCTCCAACCAGATTCACGCACTAGAGCTGACCCATGAAGCTGCAGATGTTTATTATGTGCGGAAAGTGTGAACCTTGTTTCACTGCAGCTTCCAACATGGCCCCAGCCTTCTGTTTCCCCGCCGCCAAATGGGGCCTCGTAGGCACAACCACTGCATGCATTAGTAGTGTATTGATGAAAGGATGCAAATGTGCCTCAATACGATCCAAGGCTGACGCAATCTATATGGCTCTAGACAACAGGGTTTCCCATGGGGGATACTCTGTGTGAGGTAAGCTGAGACTCATAATATTATACAGCAGCTGTTACAAATGGATTTCCTCCACAAAAGGAATTGTGCAAATGGATTTACTCTGTTATTTGATGCATTCCATTCAACATTTTCCTGCTAGTTTTATCTCAAATCAGTTACTGTGAAGATACAGATCACAATGTGCTTTTGTTGCTATGATAGTCTGCATTCCTCTATATCCCATATATCAACACATCTAGAGGTTTAGCATCTATGCAAGTTAACTATTTATAGTTCAATTAATGTATATTTTTTTCAATGTTTTTACTATTTTGTTGCTTTTTACTCTCCTGCAGAATCCTGTCCTGCAGATGCAACAGCCTAATTTCCCCATGGTGGTCAATAAACCTCCATCTTTTTTTCTCTTTATGGAGTATTATAGACATTTTAATCTAAAACGATGACATATTTTTAAATGAGCAGGCCCAGCTTCTGAAATAAGCTACATATCTATGAACATAAAAGAATGGGAAAAGGTCCTAAATGATTTGAATGAAAGAAAATATATCAAGTTGCAGCCATAAAAAAGAGAGCGTGACCTGCATTTTACTGAGTATACCTCCATCTTATGGCATCACTTTGACCGATATGTCAATGGCTAAGCCCCGAGGAGTGACACTACTACGCTGAGGCATGCAATTTGCCGAGACAAGACTCCCCTCATATTATTTGGCATATCAATCCCAGAGCAAAGTTCGCTTTCTGTTGACGGATGCTTCTTCAAAAAGTCTCAGCTCTGTATCTCCGATTTCATCCTACTCCCTGGCAAAGCCTTTCAGACTTTCAGTGTAATCACAGTGAGTCTAATTAATGTTACATTATGCTGATTTGGAGGCTATACATTGGCGGTCTTTCAATGTATTTTACCAGATTCAGCAGCACAGCTCTAATTGCAGCCCTTTGGGGATAATAAAGCTTGGCTGCACATTTTAACAGGATCCACCACTAGAAGAAAGATACTTTTAACTACCATATTTGTTTTCACCCTTCTGGTGTTAGCCACGTATATGTCATGGAAAGACTAAATGCAAGCAACATTTATTTTAAACAAGAAATTAAAAAAAAGAAAAAAAGACTGGCCATGAAAAGCACACTCGGCGTTTCTGCTGTCGCCATCTTGGTAGGAAGGAAGGAAGGGTGGGTCTGACTGTTAAACTGCATGCTCATTGGCTGAAAGTCTTTGCGACCACAGCTATCATCATCTGATGGCCTTCAGATAGAATGCAGGCTTAAGGCACTTCAAATTGGCTTAGTTTCTCCCATGTTTTATGCTATCTATCTATCTAGTCACATGCAAACAAAGGTTTACACTCGACTCTGTGTGGTCTTGTTAAAAATTAAGTACACCCCATGATTCAGTTGCTTAAACAACACCTTGAGCAGCAATAACATGAAGTGATTGTTTTCAAGAAGTATAAGTTCACTATATGACTGTGGAGGAATTATCCCACTCTTCTTTGCTGGTTGCTTTGCAGGCATTCCATTATGCACAGCTCTTGCAAGGTCCCACCGCAGCATTTCAGTCAGGTTGGGGGTTGCAGCTTGACCGGGCCACTGCACCATCTTCTTTTTTTTCAGCCATTCTGTTGTAGATATTCTGCTGTGCTTGTGATCATTGTTCTGTTGCATGACCCAGTTTCAGCCAAGCGTTAGCACGCGGAGAGAGCTCTTCAATTTTGACTAAGTGACTGCAAAACAAGCACAAATAATCACCCCTCGATCACTGTGCTTCACAGTTGGTATGAGCCGTTTCACAGGTTCTGCTTGCTCTTCTCTAAATGTGGCCAAACATCTAGGCTTTGGTCTCTCTGGTGGAAGACCAAAGGAAATGATTCCAGAAGTCTTGTGGATTCTTTAGATGCAGCTTTGCTAACCTAAGTTGTACTGTCATGTTCTTAGAGAGCACAGAGCTCTGTCTGGAAACTCTTCCAGACCACCCACACTTGTTTAGTGTTTTTCTAAGTGTATTCTGATGAACCTTAACATGCTAAATGAGGCCCGTAGAGTTTGAGGCACTTGGGTTTTTTGCAGTTTTTCTGAGCATTTCATGGTCTGAATTCACTGGGTTCTCCTGGAAAGATTGTGGCATTGTGTCAACACACACCTGAATACTCCAGAACAGAAAACGGTAAAAAAAAACAAAAAACCCTCTGCTTTCATAGAGGTGCTGACACTTTGAAAGCATTTCAGTAGCAGTATTACTGTAGACCAGGGGTGGGTATCTCCAGGCCTCGAGGGCCGGTGTCCTGCAGGTTTTAGCTGTGTCCTTGATCCAACACAGCTGATTTAAATGGCTAAATTACCTCCTCAGCATGTCCTGAAGTTCTCCAGAGACCTGAGAATGAACTAATTATGCGATTCAGGTGTGTTGACCCAGGGTGAGATCTAAAACTAACACAACACAGTGGTTAGAAAACTTTAAGGATTAATACAGACGGTTTTAACAGGAGTCGTTGGCTTTGTTCTAACAAAACATACAATATAAATCGGTCATTATCCTTAATTTATTTCAGATAATAATCTAATAAAACTACTGTTCTGAAACCTGAGAAGAATGCAGACCAGAACAACCAGAAACCTAAAGAATAGTTAATCATCATGAAAATACACGTCTTATCTTGGTTGTCAGTTTTATCTGTTATACTTCCATCTCAGTTGGCATTCACAAAGTGACAGCTGAGACGCAACGTCTGATGGGACTAAAAAAAATCATACGCTGTCAGATAAACTGGAAACAAGTCAACAGTTTAGCCAGAATATATCAACCGCAGTCTGAGCCGCGTGTTAGCATTCGTCAGCACAAATATGGCAAAGATATAAGATCAAAGAATTGCTCTGAAAGTGTGATGGATGTTTTTGCAGATTAAGTAATATTTTTAAAGTTTGTCTTTTTGTTTGTTTTTCAATACGTTCAATAAACCTAATACCTTATGCCTAACCTGAGGTTTTCTTTATGTTTGACTACTTGTGTTTCTTTCCCATCTGTCGGTGTCATTTTATGTAACCATATTTGCTCGATTTTAAGACTTGGAATGCAAACTTTAATAACCCTGAAGTATCTTTGATTATTATTTAAGGGTCACCGCTAAAGCTGTGAGACGTACATTTAAACGTCTCATAGCAAATATATGAAAAAAGCACCTCGCTTATAATTGGAACATTCGCCTGCTCCTTGCACTGCCGGTGATCTGATGGAATTATTTTTCAGGTAGTTAAACTAATTTTCTGTGAAGGACAGCTCAGTGGCTTGCTCCTCTGCCACACACAGCTACACCCCTACAAAGAGGTCCCTCTCCAATCACAAAAGAGCGCTTAATTATCAGGGGGGAAAAATAAGTGCTGACCACGTTGGCGAGATGACCTTTGCTTTTGGAAAGATCCACTGACAGATGCGTTTCATTCCCTTCACTTTGTTCTTGTTTCTTGGATGATTAAGAGCAGCTTTGAATTTGAATAATTTAGCGCTCATGGATATCAAATGAAAAGTAAAAAATAAATAAATTAGGAAAACGATAACCTTGTCAAACGTTGACCAGACATGCCTGCTGGATTCTGGAGGATCCATTTGGTAAATTGATTTCAGACCTAATTTGTTTGACATTCGTGCCTTTGTGGATTAATTAGGTTGCAATGATGAGGTCACACAACTGTTGCATTCAATTTTTAGTAAAAATGAACTTTAATTTATGGGCGATCAGCTAAACCTTCCAAAGCTTTGTCTGATTATCTCGTCATCCTTTTTTTTCCTCCAGTGACAAAATGAAAATGAGACCTCGTTTTGGCTCCTCGGGAAAAGCTGCGATGAGGAAATGAGACTGGTTTGCAGACATGCATGTTATTTGCCAACGGGCTGTAAGGCAACATCGGGGTGGATATTTCCTCCCCTGCTTTTGATTTCCCTGCCTCTGATCATTAAATTTCATTGCCGGTGGGGATACTCTTCATCCCTTCGCTGGTATGCATTTCATTTAGTCATGGTATTAACATTTGTGAAACCTTTGTTTGTTCAAGAAAGCTATTAGCGAGCCGGAATAGTTTAAACCACATCCTGCTTTACACCTGAGAGGCAGCAAGTGTGACTGCAATCATTTTGGCTTCTTGCTTGAGGCCCCTCCAAAGTGCTTGCTTTGAAAGGAAGATGGAGAGGGAGAGTCCTTGGGATCTTCCATCTGGGTTTTACCTCTAACTCTTACCTGAAGGTATGTATTGCTCGTGCTTCCACTGGTTTTGAAAGCCGTATTTCATTTCCTTGTTGGCAAAATATTTTTGTTTGGAAGCCCTTGCGGCTTCTCTTCCCACTCTTTTAAGCTCTGCTCACACAGATGCACTCTGCATTTTAGCTCAAGGCCATTTCAGGTTCATTGTGAGAGAAACATTCAAATGACCTCTTTAACAGGGGAACTTAGGTTATAGAAATAGTAACTGCCGAATACACCGATTTAAAATCTTTTTTTTTCTTGCTTCACTTGAACTTTAGAGTCCATTTTTGTATTTTGTGCTGCATTTATGTAAATACTTGTTGTTGAATGGCAGCAAGAAGGAGACGAGTTGCCACGACTAGCAGACGAAACCTGCAAGTTTGTTAGTTATGCTTTTCAAATGAATGCAATTATCCTCAGTGTGTATAAACCATGTGACTGGGTGATTGGCCTAAGCAGAAATGCACAAGCTGCCATTAGTGCCAGTGGGAGAGGCCTCCTTTCAGCTCGTCACACACGGACCTCTTGGCATTACATAAAGACACTGGACAAACAAACCAGTCTCATCCTAAACCAAGCAGTGATGGAGGTGAAAATCAAAGTGGGTAAGTTCAAACAAAGAGAAATAAAGTAAGTGGGACACAAACCTATAACTTAATCAGGTCCCAATCAGGCCAAAATAGCAAAGAGAAATTAAAAGTGCATGCCATGAAAGAGTTCGGGTCTTAGGAGGATATTTCCTTTATTTTTTGTAATTTACTGGTTAAAAATAAATTGTGCAATTTATTTATGTTTTTGAGCGGGGAATAAAAATCCCACTGATGATGTGGAGGTGTCAAAATCTCACAGAAACTCATTAATTATGATATACCAGGTATTAAGGGGTTAAATGACAGAGTCTACAACATGCCAGATGTGACTGCCACATTCTCTTATCCATTATCTGCTATCATACTTGGGAAAAGACAGACAGTAAACACGGAGACAGTGGAAATGAGCGGAGACGTGGGTACAGCTGACTTAATACCTAAAGGCCACAATTTTAAGATTAGTATAAGATGCAATCAAGATGACATATGGTCAGATAGCAATTCTCCTATTTTAGCAGACCTTTTTGATACAGCCGCAAATGTCCGTTTCCATTCATGCCCACATATTTGTTCAAAGGGTACAAAGACACCTCAGTAGAGTCTCTAGTGTAAAATATATTCGCATGACATCAAATATCCTTTATTTTCAGGTCAAGAGGCTCTAACTAAATCAACACTGCTATTTCCCCCTCACAGGATACACACATGACATCTTGGTTTCACAGCTAATTCACTGCTTGCAATGCATTTCAAATAAAACAACAACAGCAGCAGCAGCCTTTGGTCTATTGTTGCAGAGGTCTATTGTATGGCAGGCCTTCATAGTGTCATGGCCACCCCCAAAGCCTTCTGAATGGAGAGGCTCGGTGCTCGAGGGAAGGAGAAAAGGATATCTTTGTTTCAGATTTCCTTCATATCACTGTCACACAAGCACGCAGCTTTTACTTATGTTACTATGGTGATGGGTTACACAACTCTCTCCCAAATCACCATAACAACAAACTAGAAAAAGGGATGTTGAGAAGAAACACTTGCTGCACTTGGACAAGCAGTGGCCTAGGGTGCAAGAGCTTCATAGCGGCAAAGTAGTGCAGTCTCTTCTCTGTGGTGGTAGATTAAAGAATTTGTAACACAAATGTTTAGTCATTAAGAGAAGAGACTGGAGGCTAAGAAGACCAACACAAATCACATCTGCTACTTTGATAAAACACTGGCAAAGAGCAAGAAAGTAAAGCATCTTTGAAGAATTCTAAACAATTAAATAGCAATTGCAAGAACTGTAATGATGACATGCCTTAAGGACTATCTAAAACTAAATATTTGCAAGTTAAAATGTTGTAGCAACTCCACTTACTGAAAATACTATAATAACAATTTATTTTATCTAAAGACAAAACAGGAATTTGAGCTCTTTGCATGTAATTGATCTGTTTGTTCATTTCGATGGAGGCTTTGTCAGCTATTGATTTCCAGCACTTTTCATCAAAACTACAATGTCACTGCATTACTCTGTGAGATCAGAAAGCATTCAAGGAAGAAGACAAATCATGAATAAACAAAGAAGCCAAACACCAATTTATGCAGATTGGATAATGAATTCAATAATGTGTGCAAAGATAAAGACAACAATAATTATTTAGGACAAATGACAACAGATCCATTGCCTTAATTAACAGTGATTGGCATGCTCTTTGACTTAATCTCTTTTCCATTAATGTGACTAAAACAGAGGGCAGTTAAATTCCTATCAGCAAGGTACAATGACAAGATGCACTCGGTCCCAAAAGTGTGAAAGTGGGACATCATAATAGTTTTAATGGGTCTAAAGGCTTTGTGTTGAAGTTGATTACTGGGTGTGGTGATGTGAAGAAAACACTCAGAGAGGGAAAAATATCCATAAAATCTTTAGTGCAATTAAACAGATTGTTTTAAAGATTTTGAGGCCGAGAGAAAAAGGTGCTTTTCGTCTGGCTTGTACTGCAAAAAGAAGCAGAATTATAATTGTTTGCAGAACAGAGTTTTTAAAAAATGAAATCATAATCATAATCAAATCTGCAGTAAATGAAACAGAATATCTTCTGTGTAAAAACAGATGTTTTTTTCTGGAATAGTGTTCAGATGCAAAATGAAAGAATGACATCAACGCTCTCAGTGCGTAGAATAAGATAATCAAATCTCACTAAATCCCGTGCCGAGCTTCTTCCAAATCACGGTTTGTTAGCAGAAACCACTAAATCAGGGATGGATAACTCATTTTCCCAAGCAGCCACATGAGAAACTGGGACTGTTTTGGAGGGCCAATAGCTTATAAAGAGATAATCTTAATAATCTGTTAATACTAAGAAGAGCTGAGTTAACCTTATCGCTGTGGCCCCACAACATTCTCAGTTCCTCATGTGGCCACCTCGGGGAAAATGAATAACCCACCCTGCTCTAAATGCTAGTTTCCCTTGTTAGCAAAAGCTTAAAACATCCACAGGCCCACCAATCAGAAGACGCAAACATGCTGCTTTTATCAGATTCTTCAGTATCTTATTATGTTGTTTGCCAGCTCCATATACTCATTTGCACAATAATTTGCTTTACATAACAACAGTACATTGATAGTTATTTATTTTTGATACATCATATTATTTTATGTAAATGTTATACTTATCTTCATTCATTTTGAGACAGTTGCATATTTTTTTCTTCTGTTTATTCTGCTATTGTTTGGCAATGAAGTGTGCCGAGTGAGTCATTTTGTGTCATTGCATGAGGTTGTAATGTGCAATTATGGATGATCAGTGTTTCATTTTGAATTCTTTCATTATTTTCAAAGCTTCTAGTCGTATTTTTTGTGATTTTGCAGCTGTTTTCTAAGACGTGGGAGAAAAAAGAGAAAGAGTACAAGGACATTGTGAATTTTGCTGCAAAAGAAAACCAAAATTTATTATGTTGGAAAATAAGACATTTAACTCAGTAACTATTAACATTTTCATTGATATTAAAGTGAACTTACCGAATCAGAATACAGGATTTTAAAAAATGCTTATTTTAAACAAAAAGTGTCAGAAAGCTTTTTGCCATTTTCTCAAAGCCCCAAAATTCCTGAACCAACAGCAATCTAACAGTTTTACAGCCACTGCAACAAAAACAACGCCATAACGTAACAGATACCTCAAAACTACATCAACCCATGAAAACCAATAACATGTGACTTGATCAACAAACCAACAATCACATTTAAATCCCTTGCTCTTCTGCAGAACCTTGGGTCTACTCATGTGGATGCTGCGTTGACAACTGCAAACCGCCTCAGCATTGCTGTAGACCACCAACCTAACACCCTTCAACACTCCACAATGGCAGTGGTCTCCCACAGCAAGGTAACGTGGTTCACCACATAGTAAGGACTGCTCAGAAACCATTTGAAGAACAAAGGTGAGGTCCTGGCCTCCAACTCCTCAGATTCACATGTGTGTCAATCTAGGTCCTAATAACAAACCCAGGACCACTGTCAATGTCCCAGTGCCAAACACAGAACATCCCAATCTAAGCATTTCCCAGTGGATCAGAGCTGCTTTGGCCTTAACAGGTGAACCTATACAATATTAGGTTTTATTGTTGTGCCTTATTGGTGTATGCTGAAATGTGCTGCAATTATTCATATGGAAGGCTTAAAACCTTTATGCATTTGATTACGAATCAAAAATGTTCTTCATTTACTTTACAATACTAATCACTATACTATTGACTTTATGTCAATATCAGTATAATATAATAAAAAAGATTTTTTAATTCTGATCCTAAATATGTGACCCTCATTTGCATCAATTCTGTAATTATGAGATATTAACAACAATACATGTGAGCCAAAACATAAGACGGGAATGGTTTGTGAGCAGAAATGTGCCTCACATGAAAAAAAGCACCTTGATGTGGGCTTTTCTAGTCCCTTTGTGATTTTAAGTTTACTGTTTCCTGTCTTCAAATGGAGCATATAAAAGGAAACAATTCAAAGTCACTGACAAGAAAAGATATCCTGATCCTTCTGTAGTGAATTGGCAGATAAAAGCAGCGAGATTAAATATTCACAAAACCCTGACACGTGAAGGCACATATTTTATTGATTGAAAGAACAATAGTCTCAGATTCTTGACTTTAAAAGCACTCAGGAACTTTACCCCACTGAAGAACCACGGTGAATGCAGGAAACAACCATCCCTCCAGAGCCATTTTCCTGCTATGCTACAAAGGCGAAGGTTAACGCTTTGCTCGTGTGGCTAATGGAAAGCGCCGGAGCTCACCGCTTAGAAGCATATATGGGGTAGCGCTTGCTGTCTGGGGAGATATTATGGCTGTGGGTTTGAAAAATGAATGGGAGGGTAAGGAGAATGTTTGTTTATGGATCAAATAGCCGAGACAAAAGGACTAGGTGGATGACAAAGAACGTTGCCAACGTAGACGCTGGTTAAGTGGATGTTGTGAATGTCAGATTGAGCATTGTTCTCTAATGGCCCTTGAGAGGGAAGAAGTCTGTGCTTTTGTTTTCAGACCATTAAACGGGGCAGAGGCCTACTTGAGTTGCTTCGAAGGAGACTGCAAAGACACTAATGGTTACTTTGTAGGGGAAAAAGGCATCGGGGAATTCAGGTATAGAGTACAAGACTTGTGATCCAAGCATGAAACTGCTCTAACTCACAATTTAGTATGGAATAATATTACTTTTTTAGTACTAGGCCTATGTGATAGACGTTTATGTGTTCTCCCAGTGCACTAGTTTCCTGCCAGAGTCCAAAGACTAAGCTAAGTGGTGATTCTGAATGAGCTAAAACCGCTACATCAAAAAGAGCTGGTTGAAGTGGCTTGGGCATCTCGTAAGCAAGCTTCCTGGGCACCTCATTGGTGAGGTGAGTCCCACCCCGGAGGTCCCGGGGCAGACCCAGGACATGCTGGCGAGATTACATCTTTTGGCTAGCTTGGAAACACCTCTGCTGCTACCACAACCCAGTCCTAGATAAATGTAAAAAAAAATGTATGGATAGATGATGGATGGATGGATTAATGAATGGATGGATAGCAGGGCTGCCACAAACGATTATTTTGATAGTCGACTAGTCACCGATTATTTTTGCGATTAGTCGACTAATCAGATCATCATCCATTGGACGTACAGCGTACAGCTTATTGCACCAGCAGCATCTGGTCTTATATAACTATCATTAGCTTACAGCTTGAAGTGTTTGTGCTAACTAAAAATAAAGACAAGATGGTAGTTTATTAATTTTTAATGAAATTTGCAGATTGTTTCGGTGAAGTTTAATAAACTCCTTGCTTTCTAAAATATAACAGGACACCGGAGTATATTCTCCAGCGTCTCACACTTCTGATAATCAGCTGTCTGCTTGACAGTTTTAGCTGTGCAAAAACTATAACTTTAATCTCAGCCAAACCGATTTACTCAGGAACAAATAAAATACTAAAGAAAGCCAAACAATAACATTTTTAAGTTATCTAAGTGACTTATATATATGTTTAACCTGACTAGCGAAAGACGGCGGTGGGTTTGAAAACGATTTGCCGGGAGTCCAGTGTTCTCACGGCTCTAGTTAGCCTTGCCCCCGCCTAGCTAACGAGCTAGTGGGTAACAGACGTCTCCGAAAACGTCGGAGCGCTTTTGAAAATATGTGGTGTCTTGATAAACTGAGCAGATATTTGAGGTTTACACAGCTACATTCTCGCCTGAAAATATGTTAAACGTTTATTTTGTGACCCAGAAAGAATAATAAGAGTAAAGTTAAAACTAACTAGCTGCCGCCATTGTTGACAGCTGCGCTATGAATTCTGGGACACAGCTTCTTCTTCTTCGGGGTTTAACGGCAGCTGGCATCCTTGTACATGCAGTGCTGCCATCTTCTGTTTCAGTCCGTTATTACACTCTTAAATCCTACTACTCATTCCTGCGTCCTTTGTGATCTTACAAAGCTTCAAACGATGCGTCGACTATTAAATTAGTCGTCGACGATTTTAATAGTCGACATAATCGTGACTAGTCGACTAATCGTGGCAGCCCTAATGGATAGATGGATGGGTAAATGTCACAGTGTTTTGTTGCCTGATCTCTACTGGGATAGGCTGCAGTGCCATTGGAGGAATAAACTATTAAGTAACAAACTATTTGACATCAAGAAAAAATAAACCCTATCTGAACCTCAACACGTGGCACTGGATGAAGATATTTCAAACCAAGTTGACAACACTCTGCCAAACACTGGTGCACCACTGTAAAAGCCAAGGCTAAAAAAAAATGTCAAGGCTGCTGTTCCCAGAAATGTGTCCAGGTTGCCAGTTTATGCTTTCTATTCTAGATATGACGCCTCTCCTCTGTGCTGCAGTCAAAGGCATTGAATAAACACTGCTTGCAATTTTGTCAAAAGGATTACTCAGCCTACAGAGTGCACTATCACAACTCCCTCTCTGTCACGGTGATAAAACATGGGAATGGGAGATTAGCGGTGGCAGTGTTACTTGTCCTCAGCCATCTAAGAGAGCTGGCAAAAGGAAAGGAGACTGACAGAATAGCCAGACACAGTAAACACATCGAGGAATGGTTAAAGTGAGACCCGAGGATATCAGACCTCATCACAAGACTGTAGCACCCACTTTTCATTTAACTGTGGCATAAGACCTTTGTCCTTTTTACAGCCTGCACTGAAATGCCAAAATGCAAATGAAGAATATCGAGATGTAGTGATGTAAGTGTTATATATATTGGCAGTATGAAAGTCTCCCTGTCATTTCACTCCGATTGGGCTCTTATAAAATCAAATTAACCACTTATCTACCTCAGGGTTGCTGGTGGGCCAGAGCCCATTGCAACTGTTACAGGGCGGGAGGTGGGGTGCATCCTGCACAGGTTACCAGCAAATCACAAGACTAATGGCTCAGTCGCAATCGAATGAAAATAGGATGTCAACCTCCTTGCAATTAGGAAAAAAAGTTGTTGCCCAGTGACTGAACTGAACGTTGAAGATGGCTGCCAACTTTGAGTGTTTGCAGAACAGCTCATTGCACACTGTCACAACACTTCTGTTTGTGTTGCAGTCTGCAACCACTGTGGCTGCAGTGTAGCATAAGGCCAGTTCATAATCACCAGTAAACCTAACAAGCACATCTTTGGACTGGAGAAAAGCAACGTCTAGCAATTAATCCTTTTGCTCTGATGTAACAGTACTAACAACTGCACCAAGATCTAGAATAGCTCAGTGCATGCCTCACTATTCCTATAGAAGGGACAAATAACAGAGACACAGGGGAAAATATCAGGTATGGTCACCTGACTGTGACTGGATTTAAAAAAAAAAACGTTATTATGATGTTTTTCCAGTTCCCTCGTTATCTGAATGTGTTGAAGCATTTTAGATTTCAGCAGACAAGCATTATTAGTACATAAAAATTGAACTGTGACATAAAACTGAGGAGGATTATACTGATATTTTTGTTAAGAAATTGTATAATAACAATGATAACAATCAAATTAAATGATACTATTGTTGATTCTTGATCAATTTTCTGCACTGGAAAAAGTAGACCCGCACAGGTTTTAATCACCACAATTATTGTATTTGCGAGTCTGAAAATAAAAGAAAAAAAGGTTCGCATGTGACTCAGATGTGCTACAGCTCTGTTGCTACTGGTTTGACGTAACTGTTGTTGCAATGTGCTGCATGCCAGCACAGCTTAAAGAAACCGATATGCTCAAAACAGTCTTATTACCACATTGGAGTTTCCATTAGTTCATTCATTTTCAGTGCCTGTATATGAGACAATGCCTATATATAGACTGACTGTGCTGTAGTTGTTTTAGAATTATAAATTCTAGAACACACAATTGTAGTCCAAAGTGACTGTACTATGGAGATATGTATGCACATTTGGGTCTCCATAACATAAATCAGGCTGACACTGAACCTATCAAAGTAGTAAAAAAATGGTTATTAGTCAGACAAAACTGCATTAAGTGAAGATCATTCCACTAATTTAATGACTAAATAAAGTAAAGCTTCTGTTCACAGCCTTTTTTTCCCTTCATGGCTTGCCTATGTGGGACTTCTACTGTGATAGAAGTGTTGTGACCCACTGAAAACTATAATAAAACATCAAAATACTGAGAGTCAAACTGCAGCTTAAGCTGACAAAGTCCATTTGAGGAGCGTTGATGGATGGAAGTATCAAGACGTAAGAGGCTGGCAAGCTGAGTCCGACTCTAATATCCCCATAGTACAGAGGATAAACCTTTTGATTTAGACAACAACATGACTGTTCCTCTAATATCATTCTCATTTTTCATCTTTCCAACAATTGCATTTCCTCAGACATGCTGAACATTACAGTCGCAGGGCTTTCAGTGTGGCTTGCATCTGAGTAACAAAGACAGAAACTTTTCATTGCCTAAATGAACCCCGGTGCCTTGTGATGTTGTGCATTTTTTTGAGAAAACACTGACACGTGACGGGTTTAGTTTAAATGGTCAAATTGTTAGTTAAATAACAAATTACATTAAATTGGAAAAATTACTATTGGTGCATCTCAATCATTTAGGTCTATCTTTATAGTAAAGCTGCTCTATCATCACACGGGTTAGTTTTTGTTGTGGCTACAAAAACTGTGCAGGACTGATTTACAATACGAGGGAAAAGTGTATTAGCTCAGTGCTGCTATCAGGGAACCACATAAACAGATAATTCAAGATCATGCAGAGTGTCCTCTTGCCTGAAGCAACTGTTGTTGTAGATGACACAGTCCTGAGATAATTAGGGGCACCATCAGGTCCATTATCACTTATTGTGTAGTCAAAAAAAAAACTGATTAAATCAACTGCATGCCTGCTATCGTACAAAAAGCACTGGTCTGTTTGTCAAAATCTTTTGTCCGCACTAAAAAAAACAAATGTGGATTCCATCCCAACATAATTTTGCCTCACAGATCAATTAGTCAGACACACACTCTGAGATTGCACCAGAGGGCGAGTGAGTAATACTCAGCACAAGGTCAGGATGCTGTTGCTTTAGCACTTTGCAAACAATAAATCCGCTCCTGTTATACAAAAAAACCCTGCTTTGCTAGCTTAATCTACTTGGTCATGGAAAGATTAGCTTCTGCTTCTCCCCTGCTCGCAATAATGAAAACTGTAACACCAGGCAAGCAGGCAACACTGAATGCAAGATGAGAAAGCACTGTTGAGAAGACTGACCCAAATTTGTCCCCTTATGAACCAATCTAGGGCCCAGTAAACAACTTCTCTCTCTACACTGTTATCTTTAATTGCATTTAATTCCAATTTTTCAGATTTCATTGCAGCAATTCTTCCTCTTCTGTATACAAACGCTTGCAACAGTGAGACTACCACTAGTCTGCGGCGCAGTGAGTTTGGAACATAGAGAACCTGATTACTATTCTGATTAATTGGGTGCCTGATTTAATGCAGGCACACGTCCAGCATTTTATCTACTTCAGAACTGAGGAGTAGTTTTGGCTGCTTAACTCTGGTGCTTTTACTCCTCAGCTGGACTTTTTTTCCTCCCTTAACTTATTTACATAATTTTTTTTACCACATTGCACTCTTTGAAACATACTTTAAATTTATTTAGGAGACTGAGTTAGGAGATTTATGTTTCTCAAGGTTAGTAATGCAAAAATCGACAGTACAGTATAGACAGTTTCCCAGGATAATCAAGAGAAGCAAGCACATTATGGGCTTTTATAGAGATACTGGCTTACTGATTTAAAGATCTACAAAATTAGTGCTAAAGCCAAGTTATGGAGACCTATAGGTGGACCTGTGGTAGGTGCTACAGAGGACGCTATGCCAAAACAAGCATCTGTTTCTTTCCTTCGTCACTCTGATAACCAATTAGAACAATCACATAGTGTCTGTGGGCGTTCTAATTGGTTAGAACACTCACAGACATCCATCACTCCTGCTGCTGAATCAAAGTGTGCTGTGTATAGTGATTTATTGCACATATCCATCTATAGCATCTTTCTTCTTATTGAAGTATGCAGAGGTTGTACTTTAAAACTCACAGTCTGATCTGCTGCAGAGATGGATCGGAAACAAAACACCTCAAATTCCTACACTTCCTAAAGCTCCTTTTAATCCAGCCCGTTCTCACTCCTGAGGTGTAATATAGTAACGATTTGTCAAGTCCCGAGACGTTGCTTCCGTGTTCTTATGTTATGCGCCGGGTTAAATCCAGTAGAATGACGCTCCTGCAGTAATACACGTTCCAGCCATGTATTCCAGCCCTAACCCTAACCTTATCCCTAACCAGCACTTTGGTGACGTTAGATCAGGGTTGGGGAAGTCCAGGCCTCGAGGGCCGGTGTCCCTGCAGGTTTTAGATGTGTCCTTGAACCAACACAGCTGATTTAAATGGCTAAATTACCTCCTCAACGTGTCCTGAAGTTCTCCAGAGGCCTGGTAACGAACTAATCATGTGATTCAGGTGTGTTGACCCAAGGTGAGATCTAAAACCTGCAGGACACCGGCCCTCGAGGCCTGGAATTGCCCACCCCTGTGTTAGATAGTGTTTTCCAAAGTGATTTAAGTAAAACGAACGTACATGTGCAGATTCATTCCAAACGGTTCTCATGTTTCCTCATTTTTCCGATCTCGTAATATAGGGACGTGTTGGGTGCCAGAAGCGTAATATACTGACGATTTGTCACCTAGCGTAAAATGTTACGCTTTGGGAATGAGAGCGTGCTGTTTAATCATATGACTGTAACTATTTTCTAACAACTCCTATTTGCGATGGCGATCTGAAATGATTCATACAAGAGCTCCAGAATTAGCCAAATTAGCCACATGCAGATGCTTATTAAAAGTCAATGGCATTTAAACAAACTGAATGCCAATAAGTGTAAATTTTTAATATGTAGGGTTGAGCCAAGTTAAATACAGCTCAGCATTAAGTAAAATGAAACAGTCCTCTGACTCTATAGGACACCTTGTGTTTCTGTGTGTGTTTCTTTGTAATGACATCAGGTTTTTGATGCCCCGGGGCTTAGCAGGACTGGCTCCTTGGTTAGATTTTAGAAAAGGTCATGATTTGGGTTGAACTACACCTTTTACACCTGTAAGAAATGTGTTTGTTTTTTTTATGTTTTCAGGGTTTTGCAGATTTATTCTGTTTAAAGGTGAGACCCCAAAGTAAACATTATATATTTATTTGGTCATGGGGTAGTGATTTAAACGGTCACAATAACAGCTTGCACAAATGAGTTTTTTTCTGCAGGGGGCACAGTCTCCACTTTCCATAAAATCCCCTGCAATAGACAGGACAATTACAATCCTTCACCTTCGCCACAGTTAAACATCTGCTGAATTGTCTCAAGAGTAAAAAATACCTAACGTGTCTCCATCTCTCAGAAGTTTATCTCCATATTGATCTTTGCAAACCAGCCTCAGCTGCAGGTAGATAGCATAAAGCTGTCAGCTGTAGGATATTAACACGACCAGGAGGAAACAGTGTTGATGGCGCTCCAGGTGGGACAGGTGCAGACGGTGCAGCTGGAAGTGTCTGCTTCAGTCTGTCCTCACATCAACATGACAGAGACCCTCGCTGCTCCAGCCTCTACGCCGAGCAGATGGGAACAAAAGAGGTAGCTGTTTGTTGGAATTACAGAGGAGCTCTCATTGATAATCTCCCAGGATGAAGAAGTTAGAGGCAGGGCTGAAGGAGGACAGGAGCATCAATAATTTATGAAAACAGCATCAAATAGGTACAGAAGGGAATTCCTTATTGGGAGTGTCTGTGAGCATCTGCAGGCAGTGTTCAGCTGTGACTTTATGTGTTAAAAAGCCATCAGAACTAAATTTAATCAGTGTGAGAAAATATTGCAAAAGTGTAATCATGCTACAGTCGCAATCTCGGAGATGATCATTATCGCTGTTATAAAACAGTGATGCTGGAATCAGTGAACACGAGGTGTTTCTTTTTTGTTTTCCTTAAAAAGGGTGGAAACATGAGTGCAGTATGATTGGCTCGTCTCTGTAACTGAATCCGCAAGTGTAATCTTGACACAGCACACGAGGAAGACTGTCTGGATGAGGATGACAAGCTTCAGTATGGACAATAACATCAGAAAAGAGCCCAGACCACCTCTGTTCTCTCAAAACCTAATTGTGGAGGCAATGCGCAGCCACAGAGCACTAACACAGCATCCTGGATATAATTATATAGAAAGACCAGAGAATTGTTTGTATTCTTAAATGAGATTAAGTATTTGAAAAATCTAATAGTTTAATCGTGGCAATATCTACAAAAACCTTCATATTAAGTTTAGAGTAAGGTATACTGAGGTCGGCAACCAGTGACTCTGTCGCCACTCAGCTGTAGCTCCCACAAGCTCGGAAAAAACAAATCTATATGAAAAAGAGGACTAATTTTAACTCATTCATCCCCTCCCAGTTACATCCATCCACTGTCCAGTTGTTCTACAGTTGTTTGGTAGGAGATGGTAAAATGGCTCTTTAACCTAGAAGGTTGCCGAGCCCCAACTTAGGCATCTTTTAAAAATAGTTTGGTCACCCATTGGTTTGTAAAGTCGTTTGAAGCCTCGACTTTGAGCTTTTCATGCTGCCCTCCTTTGGGTGCTCTGAAACCAGACGTTAGGCTCAAGGATTGAATTTGACTGGGGAACTGAGGGACCTGTGCGATTCATGCTGCAGGTACTTGTCAGTCACAGTATTAATTGTCTATTTCCTTTTAAAAGAGATCAAAATGATCAAAAATTGACATTACGCTCATGTGAATGAAGTGAGTCAATCGACAGATCAAAAAGTTGCTGATTTGTCTTTCAGAGTCATCAAAAAAGCAAAAATTGTAGTCTCTATTCCAAAGGTTGGTTTAAATAGTATAAACCAACAGCCTCTTTTGATATATTAAAAAGTATATCACTGGTTTGTAGATTTTAGAGCTGAAAAAAACAACAACCCTATAACCGCAAAACAAAGTTTTCCCTGCATCTGCATGCATCTGATGTGCATACTTTACAAGTATAGCTCCAGTGCACTGTCCACATGAAGACAAGTGGGTTTATTTAACGACTCAGAACTCGTTCCAGCGTGCCCAAATTGCCGGGAATGTCAAAAGCACGCAAACATTTTACTGCGAGTTAACACGCTACCACAGCTCTGGGCACTTAAGCCTTGCTGATTTGGTTTGGCCGTGTATGAGCAGTTTCCTTCTAAACACAAAAGGTCATTTTTAAATTATTTATTTATTTATTTTTTTAGCAATCCAGCATTTTCAAAAGCACCAACTGCCTCCACCATCCAGGCCAGTGCTCTTCCACGAAGACAGACGGGACATTCAAGGACCAGATCAAAATCCCGTGCAAAGATCTGCCACTCCATCTGTCAGAGTGGAAGACGTGGTCACAATTTATTATGGTTGGCAGCATATCTGTCAAGATACAGTCCAGCACTTGAGGAAAGACAGAAGCAGGAGGAAGCCTACACTGGCTCGTCTTACAACACTGACCTAGTTGTAGGCTGAATATAAAATCCGTCAGTCTGAATCCTTCTAAGTTATTATTCCCCTTTTAGCATATATTTAATCCTGCACTACAATACAAGGTAAATCAATATAAGCAACATACTATGAATTCCCATCAGTAATGACCTTTAAAGGCACACAGTTTGGTAGGTATCATAACCACATAAGAGGGACTGGGGAATGGTGTGGGGGAGGAAGACTGTTTGTAAATGCCTTATGAATAAAAGAATAAACGTTTAAAATGCAGTCCGTACAAGAGATGATATGAATGAATCCACATGTGCATTTAAGGCCTGTAAATATACACAAGTGTGCATATATCTGCATGCATATATCAAGACATACCGACACAGCCTTCTTTTTTGGGAGTGACACAGATGCGTCGAATGGCACTTGCGCTCTCACCGCTCGTTCACGAGGCCGCGTCTCATTTAAATTACTGACAGACGCACATATCTATCCACCCATCCCTCCCAGCTTCCCTCCACCTCTACCTCCCCTCTCCCTCAGGCTGTGTGTTTGTTACAGCGCCAACACATTAAGATTCCTGTTAATTAACTGCAGGAGTGTTGCCACTTCAAGCTAATTTTTTTTCTCTAGCGTTCCCAAACAGCTTGCTGTTGTGAGTGCCGCCATAAGGGCTGATGAAGAAGGTGTCCCTCGCCTATAGGGCTGCCCAGCGTAACAGCACTTACACTAATAAAAACACTGTCATCGGTGAGACGCACCGTTCGGCATTTCCTGGCACGCTGGGGTTTATGGAACGTATGAATTTAAAGGCTAAGTGGTATTAATGTTAATACTTGTAGAGGCATCCGTGATTCAAGTATTACTGACTCTAATCTCCATTCTAGTTACTGCCATTTCGAGGCTGGCAGTGTGGAATTGCAAATTATTATATTATTCGTATTAATGCCCACATTAATCTGCACCAGTATTAGATTTCATTCAAACTGGAATACCATCCCAAATCCTGCTAAAAGTTTGCTGCCACCGCAACGAGCAAGCCACATTTAATCAGGACTTTGGCAGCTTGCGGTTCCAGACTTGCAGGTGGCACTTGGAATAATTTGACCAAAAGGGCAAGTGCGCCCTTCTTGAACTGAGAATAAAGCCTGTTTGTTTTAAACAAGCTGTTTTAGTCCAGATTCACATAATGCTGGGTTGTTTAATTTTGAAATGGATCATGAGATCTGCAAAGAGGATGCAGCAGTAAAGTGATTATATACAGTACTTAAAATTTAAGGAATTGTGACCACATAAAGGGATTAGGATATTTAATGTTCGCTGTATTGATTTTAGAAGGAGAATTAATTTTGCTCATGACTAGCACTGCTCAGTCTGTAAAAACAGTTGCATAACGTGCTGCTGCTGCTGCTTCTCTGGAGGAGCCTTGTAAATTCTTGATACAGAAAATGTTCATTTGACAAAATATTCTTGCCTCAAGGTCCACTCTGTGGGTCGTCATCAAAGACAAGTAAGCCATTTTCATGACAGCTAAGCAAAGTGGTGGTTAAAAGCCTAAGAAACCTAGTAATTGGATCTTGAGTTAAAGCCATTTTCAAAGCCTGTTGATAACATAAGACCGCAGATTCTTAACAGAAAATGTGTTTTAAAAAGCGAAGGAGAGGACACTGATCAAAGGAACACTACAGAGTTTGGAATTTCTCGAGTTTTACCATATGACTGGCAGAGCCACTGTTTTGTTAAGCCCCAGTGTTTTGCTGTAACAACATTTGGACGAGACTATGGAGTTATAGGTTAGTGCTAGCAAGCTGTAGGAGCAAGGTGCATTTGTCGCTATATTTAGCGAGTTTTCAGACCCCCTTAGTGACCAAAAGCGACTAGAGACAAATCTGGCGACTTTTTCTGTTGTTATTGGAGACTTATGACAACTTTTTGACGTGAAAGCACGTATTGCTCTTACAAGCAGCGGGTGCTGCCGTGGACACCTCGCCCATACCAAAGCGCTCACAGGCGGCGGATAGTCCTCATGCAGCAGTCGCCCCCAGCTGCTGTCAGAGCAGGAGATGTTCACCCCGACTGCAAACTGCACATGAATCGTGCATGAGAATTGTGACATTAAAAAAAACAATAATTGCTAAAAGAAATTGAATTTGTAGTTCTAAATATATTCTAAATGCTTTTAGGGTGTTTTTACTCACTTTGTTTCTTCCACAATCTTATTTCTCTCTCCTACATAAACATGACCAATTATGCAAATAAGGCGATGACGTCATTTAGCGACTTCTAGCGACTTTTAGCGATATTCCTTGCTGAGGAGTTGGCAACACTGGGTGCTTCCATAGGTGCTAGACTTTCACTTACCACAACTTGAGGGCAGATGTCTACAGTTAACTGAATTTCTCAGGCAACTGCAACACCACCAACATGGCTGAGAGGTCTGGATCCATGGCTTGAACGAGTGGTGGTGAAGCCTAGCTTACAAACAACAGCTCCAGCCATTTGTTTTGGTGTCCACCTCTCAGTCAAAGCTGCCATCCCCCAAGTTTAAGTCTGAAAGTTAGAGTGTCACTGCGAGATGTCGGTAGATTGCGGCCAACTGAGTTCTGCTCTCTTACCTCTCCCACCTCAAGTCCATAATCCTAGCTACAGTAGGGCAAACAACTACAGCTGCTGTTCATGTGCCGTAAGTGTAGGTCAGGTAAGGGTCAGTCTGCTGTTTACCTCAGCTGGTGTCCACAGCTATTTACTCTGAAGAAGAAACTGTGTGAAAGGAGTTGATGAGTCAGTCAAGCTTGCTTCTGACCGATGACAGCGATGCTGAGGTGAGCTTTCGAGGATATCCTGAACTTTTATTTTTGCTTCTGTTGGTCTCTTAGCTGCTTTTAGCCAGGCTTAAGAAAGTCATTTTTGATAACATTGTTGTTCTGGGACATTTAATGAATAAACTCTCATACGATGGGAGAATGCAATTAATTTATTTATCAGAGGGAATGATTGTTTTGATAATATTAGCTGTCATAACATTAGCTCATAATTAGCTGTTATTGTTGTTTAGCTGACTCATTGTTAGCTAGATGGGGAGGTGTCATGTCTAATCTGCTGACAACTGTGACAATACTGGGAATAAGTAGGGATGTTGATGCATGTTTGCTTGCATCACAGCCCTGACTACAAGTTTGGGAGCTATTTGATTATTCATGTTGTTAATCCACATTTTAGAAAATCCCAAACTTAATGGAAGGACAGTAACTGCTTGAGCATGTTTCTAACTTTTTCCAAGTAAGAATAAATAAAGCTATTTTAAGAACATGATGCTATCCTGTATTTCCTGTAGCAGGGTCTGCATTCAGCTGATGTGGTGGGTACTTTGCTGCTGGGCACATTACAGGAAATGCATTATCTATAAACACCAATAAACTCATTTTTTAACACCCTGCTTTACAGTCTGCTAATTTTCAACTTGACATTAGCTTACATGTCCAATGTGTATTATTCTTTTTTCAAGGGCTGTTAGTGGCTCTCATAATTCATGCTCGTCACAACAAACATGTTGCCAGCGAGGGAGATAATATCCGTTCTCAAACAGCAAGAGGGGGCTTTTAGGGAATATGATTCGAATTTTCCACATGCTGCTGCATGCGGTTGATACCTAATGCACTTGCAAGCTGGGTCTCTCTGTTTATGTTCATAGCATTAATTGGAACTGTTTAATAGCGATGCATTCAAAGTCACGTTTGTAGGAGTTTGCGGGAAAGAGAGTAACTGTAAAAAATACGGATTTACTTGATGATGCAAGATCGCCACTTTAGTGAGTTTATCCTGACTTGTCGATGCTGCACATTGCTGTTCCATGGCAGTTATTAATTAGTTAGTTTAAATAAGATATATTCACACATAGCAAACAACAGTAATGTCCTGTAAATATAGGTCCTGGTGACATTTCAAGAGCCCCATTATCCGCAGTCACCGTAAAGAATGCCCTGTTGGATATTAATGCTAAAATATGAAAATTGAGAGTACTGCCCTCTGGACACCCAATATGCACCTAAAAATTGAAACATGACTGTGTTTGGCTTTCACACTTAAAAGGCTTTGCATACATATGCAACTCTCTTTGTAAGTACCTTGCGGCATTCCACCACTTCAATTTGGGATTCTGGGGAGCTCAGCTTGAGAAAGACAACACTTTAAGAGGGGCTCTGAAAATAAACACCTATGTTAATAAAGCTCTTACATGATTGCTTAGTTTTATCTTAATGATCAAATTAGGCAGCGGTACTCCCCCAAGAGAAAGGCAAAACGGATTAGCAAGACTAGCTTTATTATGTGGATGTTTTTCTTTATACAATAACAAAAAAAATTATGTTTAGAATAACTTTTCAGTTTAGAGGCAGCTTTGGGTGGATTTTGGATATAAAGGTAATAACAGCTGATGGCAATCTACAGTTCAAACTATGCTATCTATTGTGAATATGATTAAAGTAGTAATGCAAACTATAAAACAACATTATACTCACACACACACACACACACACACACACACACACAATATCAAAATATCAGAGCGCTCTATAAATACGCTCGTTCCAAGTACATATTGTGAATGCTTCAAAATTAAATGTGTTAGGCTGTCATCAGTAAACCTTGATCACGATGACTGAAAATGAACCGATGCCTGGGGGTGAACTTAAATAACTTAAAAAGGAAATGAAAATGAGAGAAGTTAATTAATTCCACAGCCAAAACAAAGTCACAAATTAAAAGTGGGGGGGGCCCCAACAGCTCACCTAGCAGACTACGTGCACCATGCACAAAGGCCGAGTCCTTCCTCCTGCCATCCAAACACAATTACGCCCCAGGCCCTTTCTCTGCATTTCACCCTCCCTCTCTCTAACCGCTTTCATGTCTTTCTTAAGCAATCTCTATCAAATAAAAGCAGAAAGCCAAAATAAAAGCGAGCCAATCATTTCACTT